>NW_020948951.1:2719447-2773550 GCF_900497805.2 Vombatus ursinus | reverse complement strand
GAGAGAGAGAGAGAGAGAGAGAGAGAGAGAGAGAGAGAGAGAGAAAGGAGAGAGGGAAGGAAGGAGAGAAAGAAGGGGAGAAAGAGAAAGAGAAAGGAAGAAAGAAAAGAAAAAGAAAATAGGGTTAGCATGATATGACCTGTTTTTGATGAAGTCATGCTCATTCTTTGTCATCTCTGTTCCCTTTTATAGATTTCTTTTTAATAATATGTGTAATAATCCTCTCAATTTTACCAAGACCCAAAGTCAAGCCCATTGGCCTATAATTTACATATTTTACCCCCTTCCCTTTTTAAAAACGGGAACATTTGCTCTTGTCCAACCCTGTGGTATGTTGTCCTTTCTTCACAGTCTTTTCAAGGTCACTTGACGATGGTGTTGCAATCACAGATGGAAGATCTTTCAACCATCCTGGCAGGTCGTTCTGGGCTGCATCCTGACTTGAATATCTGAGAATAAGCTAGGGCCTCTCTTTTTTTATTTAGCTCTCCTCTTCTAGGTTTCAAACTTTCTCCTGGTCCTTATCTTTCTGTCTTTTGCAGACTAAGGACGAAGGACCATTTCCCTTGACGGAGAAAACAGAGGTAAGTTAAGAGTTGAGTATTTCTGCCTTCACACCATCCTCAGTTATCAATATCCCATCCACTCCAAGTAATAGTCCTACTCCTTCCATCCTCCTCTTTCCCTAACTAAAAACTTCTTTTGTTATCCTTAGCTTTCCTCAAGAACTTGGGTTTATTGGGTGTTTTAGCACTCTAGGAATCCCTTTTAGAGAATTATCATGCTTTTCTATTATCCACTATTACCTACCCATGCTGCCATTTTCTGTATGTCTTTTGAAAACCTAAGTAGGTCAATAAGTTCCCTATGCACCCACGTCAATCTCTTTAGAAAACTCCTCTTCCTCCTCATTGTAATTGTTTCTCTTTGTGTCTTCAGACTTTCATTCTTGAGAGATGTCCATCCCTTCTGGGCTGATCTCTTCCCACGTAGAATTTTAAACCTATCCTTTCTCTGAATCCTTTGAAATGCAGGATTAGGGATAGGGACTGGACAGGCCTCGTCTTTGCCACAGGGAATTCCCTCTACAAATGCAAGTCAGTACCCGCTCAGCAAGTTATAATCTTAAAGGGTGGCCAGGGGCAGTGAGAGTTTCATGTAACTAACTCCAGGGTCACACAGCCAGCGGTCAGAACTTGAACCTAGATCTTCCTAGCTCTAAGGCCAGCTCTGTATTTATTAAGCTGTGGGGTCTCTCCCAAAAATCTTTTAAATGTGCTTTCCCCAGATCTAGGGTGCATGACAGGCTATTTCTTCTCTTTCACAAATTCTAAATTGGAGGGGTTTCCATCCATCCATTCCTCCTTGTTGATTCCTCCAGGACAGCTGTTCCCCTTATTCATTTGCCCCCACCTTTTGAAGCTTGATATTATCATTAATGCCACCCAAGAAAGGAGCAACTGGACTGCTTTGGGCAGAAACAGGGTTCCAGCAGGTAGATGGGATAATTGAAGTCTTTCAGCATTACTGTTTCATCCCTCCTCCACTGGAGGCTTGTGATCTATTTCCCAAACTCCTCGTCGGTCTTCTCTTTCTGTTCAGTTGGTCTGTTGTGTTATTGTTGTTGTTCAGTAGTTTTCGGTCATGTCTGACTCTTCTTTTCTTGGCAAAGATACTGGAGTGGTTGGCCATTTCCTTCTCCAGCTCCTTTTACAGATGAGGAAACTGAGGCAAACAGGGTTAAGTGACTTGCCCAGGGTCACACAGCTAGTAAGAGTCCGAGGCCAGATTTAAACTCAGGAAGATGAGTGACAGCGTTTCTATTAGCCAGGAAAAACTAGGTTCAAGTGTTGCCTCTGACATACTGGCTGTGTGATTCCAGCCAAGTCCCTAAACCTCTGAAATCTAGGCCACTCTTGGACTCTAAGTTGCAAAAAAGGGCAACGACCCGCACTGAAGGAGGAAGCTTCTCCCTGGGTTTTGTTCCACCCTCTCCTCTGCGGTCTGAATGATCTTCTCAAAGCACTAGTCTGACCAGGTCATTCCCCAATTCAACAAACCCCAGTAGCTTCCTCCTGCCTCCAGGCTCAACTAGAAAATCCTCTATTGGGCTTTTCAAGTCCTTTACACCTTCCTAACCCTTCCTGTCTCTCCGGTCTTCTACCTGACTTCCCTGCACGTCCTCTGTGATCCAGTGACACCGTCTTCCGGCCGTTCTTCACACACGTGATGCATCTTGTGACTCTGAGCATTTCCCCCGGCCCTCCCCCATGCCTCATTTCCACCGGTGGGTTTTCCTGGCTTCCTTCAAGCCTTAGTCAAAATTCCACTTCCCCAAGTCTCTTCAGTCTGAGTGCCTTCCCTCTGAGGGGATCTCCAATTTGTCTGTACATAGTTCGTATATAGGTGTTTGCATGCTGTCTCTCCCCATTAGAATACAAATGCCTTGAGGGCAGGGCCTGTTTATGACTTTTGATCCACATTATCTATTTATATCAGATGATTAAAAAATGCTTGTTTACTCAATGACTTAGTGGGAGACCTCTATTGCATTGAAATCACAAGTCTAGTGGGGCAGCTGGATAAGACAGTGGATAGAGTGCTGGACCTGGAGTTGGAAAGACCTGAGTTCAAATTTGACCTCAGAGGATTACTAGTGGTGTAACCCTGAACAGGTCACTTAACCTCTGCCTCAGTTTCCACAACTGTAAAAAAGGAATGATAGCAACAGCTACCTCCCAGGGTGGCGCAGTATGATAGGACACTGGTCTTCAAATCAGGAACGTTCATCTTCCTGAGTTCAAATCCAGAATCACTTACCCTTGTTTGCCTCAGTTTCTTTATCTGTAAAATGAGCTGGAGAAGGAAGTGGCAAACCACTTCAGTATCTTTGCCCAAGAAAACCCCAAATGGGGTCACGAAGAGTCAGACAGTACTGGAAAATGACTGAACAACAACTTCCTAGGATTGTCATGAAGATGAAATGAGTTAATACTTGTAAAGTGCCTAGCACAGTCCTGGGCACTTGGTAGGTTTCCTCCCTATACCTTATTCATTATATATATATGTTGTATTTGCTAGGCTGAATTCATGTTGTCTCCCCCTTATAGAATATAGGCTTCTTGAGGTACCGTTTCATTTTTGTCTCTGTAGCCCCAGTACCTAGTACATTGCCTGGCACATAGTAGATGCTTATTGAATTAATGAATGAAAGGGGATTCTTTTGCAGTGGTGTTGTGAAGGCACATGTCATTAGGAGCCAGAGGATTGTGGAAGAACCTTGGGGATCCCCCATCTCACCTTGTCTTTTACAGATGAAGAAACTGAGGCTCGCTTGCCCAAAGTCACCTGTTGCTTAAGCAGCCGAGCTGGATTTTAAGGATAGGCTTTCTGACTTCCCCTTCAGTCTTCCATGAGGTTCATATCCTAGCTCTGTTATATGCCAGCTCCGGGGACCCAGTTTGGGCAGGTCACCTCACCTAATTTCTTTGACCGTCTGTTAAGATTAGAGAGTTGAGCTAGGTAACCATTAAGGTCCTTTCCTAAATCCTATGCAGCAGGGATGGGTAGGGTATTCCAGGACGAGAACTGCATTCACCAAATCGTGAGGTGGGGCCCTTTCCTCTTCTATCCTTCTCCCTAGTCCTGAGGACTCCCGATCCCCACCCATTCGGAATTTGTGCTTGGTGCTATCAGGCCTGGCTCTGTTTCCTAGATTAGCTACGTGACCTAGATCAAGGAAATCTCAACCTCCCATCTCCGGGCTTCAGTTTTCCCATCTTCAAAACGGGGATAGCAATACTTGCCCTAACCGGCTTGATTGAGCCGCTGTAGGGAAAGTGCTCTGTAAACACCAAAGGTCTGAAGAAGGGAGAGTTATTGTGAAGGGCTGGGAGGAAGTCCTTGGTTGGAAGACTAGAACTCCTGGCCTTAGTTCCCATGAGGTCACAAACCAGTCATGTGACCTCTATCACATTGATCATAGTCACTTCCCCCTTTATAGCTTCTGTTCCTCCATTTGGAAAATGAAGGGGTTGGATTAGGTGACCTTGAAGGTCCTCTCCAGTTGTGAGTCTATGATTATAGTCAAGGGTGAATTAACCCCACAAGTTCCAAGTTCTATAGCCCCAGGCCCAGGCAATTTGGGACCAGATAGAGGGAATGGGTTTCCCTTTTCAGGAAAGGTCCAGATAGAACTGGGCTTCTCGAGTTATTTACTGGGGCACTCCTCAGATCCCACGGGGCTGACCCAAGCAAGAAACCAGGTTGATAGAAAGCCAAAGAGGAGGGGGAGGAGGAGGCAAAGAGAGAGAAGGACAAAGTGTCTCTCGACACAGTGGGGGGCAGTGAGAGGGAGAGACAGCAGTGAGGCAGGAAGGAAGGAGAGAGAAGGAAGAGCTTTCTGGAGTGATCTGTCAGCACCCCAGAGAAGAGGGGGAAAGGCTTTTAAGCAGAGAAAGGAATTTGAAGAGCGACTGTCGCGGTGTCTCTAGCCCCTTATCTCACCCTCCCTGCTGCGTGCCTGCACACCGCACAAACAAGTCTACTTCCTTAATTATTCCTGGATTTGTCCTCTGGCTTGCTCTCAAGGATTTGGGGGTTCTAGCTAAGCAGTTTTAGATAGAGGCAAACAGTGACAGCCTTGGGGCCTGGCTTTCAGGGACTTGAGAGGCTGCAAGGGGGTAGAGCTGAGAGCACTGGTCTTGGGAGTCCCAGGACCCAGATTCAAATCCTGCCTCTGGCATTATTTCCAGGTGTGACTTTAGGTGAACTGTTTTTTCCCTTCTTCTGACCTCAGTTCACTCATCTGTAAAAATCACCTGCTTCATAGAGTTTTGAGGAAGGCATTGAAGGAAGAAGAGAAAAGAGAATTGAGTTGTAAGCTGGTTTTTTCTCTCCCACTCCTAGGAACTAGTGTAAGGTTCTTCTCGTCCCTAGGAAAGTATTGGGGGCTGCTAACTGAACAGCTGCTTCTAGGGTGGCCCAGTCTCCTGAGGGTGGGTAGATCCATCCCAGTGCTCCAAGCCTAAGTGCTGGGACAGCCATGGGGACTTTTCAGATGTCTTCCTCGAGCCCTGGTCAGCCTCATCACTCCTCCACATGCAGCATCCCCAGGCATTTTATGGGCTCTAGGGAACCTTAGAGAGCTTCTCATCTAACCTCTTGGTTTTACAGAGGATAAAACAAGACCCCAAAAGGAAAGGGGACTTATCCGATAATAGGAGCTAGAAAAGACCTATGGAGTCATCACAGTTAAAGTCCATCCAGGCAAGTTAAGTGATTTGTACAAGACTATATAGGTAGTAAGCGGGTGGTCAGATCCCTAAAAGGTGGGGAGGAATGTCAGGCTTTTCTCTCTCACTTGTTGACCCCACCCCAGGGTGCCAGGGGAAGTCTTTTCAATAAAATTTAGGTACTTCAGAATTGATTGTGTGACCTGGGAGATGCTGGTACAGGACCACCCAGCAAGGCATGCCCTCATCAAAGAAGGTGCTGTGTTCTATGAGCAAAGAAGAATTGAAGTAGCTTAAAAGAAATTCAAGCAGCACAAATTTAGAGAATCCACTCCAAATGTCCACATGGACTATTTGCGCCCGACCCGTGGTGGAGTATTCCAAGTTCATGTTGGTCTGGTCAGCCACAGTCGGACACACTGTTATTTGACTCTAACATAGTGATGTCATTTTAATCCTCTTCTAGAACAAAGGACCACAACCAGGTATGACTCTTTTTTTTTTTTTTTTTTTTTTGGTGAGGCAATTGGGGTTAAGTGACTTGCCCAGGGTCATACAGCTAGTAAGTGTCAAGTGTTTGGTCTGAGGTCGAATTTGAACTCAGGTCCTCCTGACTTCAGGGCCGGTGCTCTATCCACTGCGCCACCTAGCTCCCCCAACCAGGGATGACTCTTAACTGGGGTTTCCCCTATTTTAGGGTCCCATCTAGAAAAGGGACTTAAATGTACAAAGTAGATATCAAGTCTAGAAGACCTGTTTCCTTCACCACAGAAGTACTCAAAACAAAAGACTCATTAGGGTGCACACCTATTATCTGCTCCAGAAGAGTAAAGTCATTCAGTGAGACTGCTGACTAGACACTTCAGTTTCCCCTCTGATCTACTCATCCAAGTTATTCACAAGGTTCACATCTGCAGACCATCTTTGGTTTTAGTTCTCAGGCTACAAAATCCTCCTTTCGGTGGTGTTCTTCTCCTCTGAGAAGTATAGTATGCTCTTAGAGGAATCACTTCCTGTTGGGCAACTGACCCAACACTAGAAACTCAAAACTCCTTGAATCCATGAGGCTGGAAATAGCCATTTCTCAGGATCACTGTTGGGTCACCTTGTGTTTGAAGAAAGAAACACAAAACAGAAGAGGCAGCCAGGGACTTGAGGTCCAATCCCACACCTGTCTGGGCAAGTCCATGTGGAACATCATAGCCTTGGAGTCCAGATTCAGGCCTCCATGGCTGCTGAGGGGAAATGGAGAGGAAACCCTCACATAACTGCCCCTCACTTGCCCTCTCCCCCTGCAATCTCCCAGCTAATCAAAGGGAGAGTTGTGTGTCAAACAAGGCAGGACCCAAAAGGAAGGGAGTCAGACCTTTTCTACAGCTTTCTTCCTGGGTAGGTCAACAGTCATAAACACAACCCCCAGTCCTGAGGATACATGGGAGCCCCATTAAGAACAACTGCTGATAGTACATATCCTCTACCAATGGACTAGAATGAATGTCCTGCCAGAAGGGTGAAAAGGATGTGGGATATGCCCTAAGCTGGCCAATCAAGAAGGTTTCCCTGATCACTCCATTACACTTCCATTGATCGTCACAACATCCCTATGAGTTAAGTATCATTCCCACTTTACAGATAAGGAAAGTGAGGCCAGGAAAGGCCTAGAAATCTGTCCCCTCTTCTACTTCTGGCCCTGCTTAGCAGTGTCAGAACAATATATAGAGCCCATCTAATTTCACATGGATACAAGACCCTTAGGTCAAATTGGTGGTGCCATTTTGTCCTCCTGTCAACACCCTGTTCCACACATTCCCAGACCTCAGAATGGTCTGTTTCCCCATCTTTCAACTCAAATCTAATAAAGCATCCAGGTCACCCCTTACTTTCCATATATCACCCACGGCCCAGAAAGGGGACTTCAATTCTGGGCTTAATACCTGGGTAGGTTAATACCTGGGCAGGAATTTCTCTCTACAGCATCTCCAAGAAGAAGTCATCCAGCCTTGTTGTTAGAAAAATGGTGGGGGGGGGGGGGAAGGAAAGGATGAACAATGACACAAATATGCTGGAAAAGTTCCCTCTGCCCCAGTTTCCAATATCCTGCACAATGTCCAATTTCTTTGCTAAGGGCTAAGCTTAGGGCAACTTGTGTGCACTGACCCCCCAACCCTCTACAACACAATCCCCATATACTAAGGGACCAATCTGCAAAAAGATGAGGCTCTTCAAAACATGGACATATTACTTAGCCTTTCTAAACCTCAATTTCCTCATCTGTAAAATGGGGGACTAATCCTCATATCACCTGCCATTTGAACCTCAATTTGCTCATCTACAAAATGGGAATGAGAATATTGGCACTACCTGACACTGGATATATCGACACTCAGATCCTTAGTTTATAAGATCAGTTATAATTTAGAGCTGGAACAGACCTTAGGTCATATTACAGATGAGAAAAATTGAGGCATACAGCAGCTCAGGTTCACACACTGGTATGTGTCTGGGGTGGGATCTGAAACCAAGCTCTCTTTACTCCAAGTCCAGTATTCTACCACTATTCTAATCCATACTGCCTCATGTTTTCTCATCTGTAGAATAGGCATATATCTACTACCCAGCTCACAGGACAGGTACGAGGACTTCTACTTAATTCAACAAACATTTTTCATGTCCTTGCTAGACACTGGAAACACAAAGATGACAAACATCACAGTCCCTGTCCTCGAGGCACTTACTTTTACCAGCAATGACATGGGTGTACTCACGTATACTACAAAGAGAGTGTAATTGGGGGAAAGGCAAGATCCATTGAGCTTTAGGAAATTTTCAGAAGGAGATTTCTCTTTCAGCTGGAAGAATCAGAAAAGGCTTCACAGTGTAGAGGAGCCTTGAAGGAAGAAAAGGACTTTAAGTGGAGATGAGGGGGGAGTGTGTCCTAGGCACAGGCCTTTTGAGTTCAGGGAATAGCTAGTGATCCAGTTAGACAGGCATGAAGCCCATGAGGAGGAATGGTGTGAAACGAGCTGAAAAGGTGAGTTGGTGCCAGATGAGGAGAGCCTGCTTGAATGCAAGGAGGTGGGAGACGTCACATTTGGGGAGCAGCTAGCCATCCAATTTGTGAAGTGGGTAAAGGAGGGCAAAGTGAGTCCAGGCTGGCACCGTGCAGGGGAGAACCTAAGTGTCAGACTGAGGAATCTGTATTTTGTTTTATGTCAAAGGGAAGCCACTGGACACTTTTGAAAAGATTTGCCTTGATCGAGGTCATATCAAGTCAACACGCATTTATTAAGTGCCTACCACTGTGCCAGCCACCGTGCTAAGAAAGGTAAAAAAAAGAAAAGATCACTGCTGCCTTCAAGAAGCTTATACTCTAAAGGGGAGAGACAACATGCAAACAATTATGTACAAATAAGAAATGTATATTACTGTAGCTTTATGAAAGGATAGATTGAAGAGAAGAGACTAGGAGTTTGAGGGAAGAGGAGAAATGAAACGAAAGAGCATTTATTAATAACTTACTGTATGCCAAGAACTCTGCTGAGTGCTGGGGTTACTAATACGAGCGAAGCAAGACAGTCCCTGCCTTCAAAGAGCTTACATTCTCATGGGGAAAGACCACAAATACAAATAAATAAATATAAACAGACAAAGCAAGAGTTAGCAGGGGATGTCAGGGAGGGTATGAATGCAGGAACACGGCTTGAAGATGGCCAAGAAGTAGTGGATCCTGGGTTTGAGTGAGATGTGCTGAGAATTCGTGAATTTGAGCCCAGCTCTCAGAGGTGGGAGAGACTAGCTAAGAGGTTACTACAGTCGTCCAGGCGAGAGGTGATAAGGACCTGAGCTGGGCTGCTGGTAGGGGGAATGAAGAGAAAGGGAAGAATTTTGTTGTTGTTTAGTCGTTTCAGTTACGTCCAATTCTTTGTGACCCCATTTGGGGTTTTCTTGTCAAAGATACTGGAGTGGTTTGCCATTTCCTTCTCCGGCTCATTTTACAGATGAGGAAACTGAGGCAAACTGGGTTAAGTGACTTGCCCAGGGTCTCACAGCTAGAAAATGTCTGAGGTCAGATTTGAACTCAGGGAAATCAGTGTTCCGGACTCCAGGCCTGACACTCTATCCACTGCAGCACCACCTAGCTGTCGCAAAGGGGAGAATATAAGAAATAAGAAAACCTTCAGGTGCTCAAGAAATGGAAGGTATTGTTATTGTTATACTGATTCAGATCCAAGGACTAGGTGTGTGTCCAGGCCCAGACTCAGAATACAGCAGTAAAAAATGCTGGAGTGAGAATCAGAGAATCATGACTACCTCTGTGGCCTTGCCAAGTCTCTTAGCCACTCTGAGGATGGTTTTCTTGTCTGCAGTAATGAGATTAGGGGCAGCTAAGTGGTTAAGTAGATAAAGTACCAGGCCTGATGTCAGGAAGACTCATCCTCATGAGTTCAGACACGTTACTAGCTGTGTGACCCTGGGCAAGTCACTTCACCCCGTTTGCCTCAGTTTCCTCATCTGTAAAATGAGCTGGAGAAGGAAATGGCAAACCACTCCCAGTATTTCTGCCAAGAAAACCCCAAATGGGTTAACAGAGAGTCAGATATGACTGAAAAATGATTCAACAACAACAATAATGGAATTGTGGGATCACAGAGGCTTATCTAATTCAATTTCCCTATGTTATAGATGAGGAAACTGAGGACTAGAAGAGTTAAGTAATTTTCTAAAGTCTCACAGATAATGCAGAATTCAGATTTGAAACCAGACCCTCTGATTCCCGAGTCTGTGTAAATAGAGATTTAAGGTTTACAGAACACTTACATATATTGCCTTCTTTTACCCTTACAACCCTGTAAGTATTATGACTCCCATTTTACAAATAAGAAAACAGAGATTGAGAGAGGATCTATGCCTGGTTCAAGGTCATGCAGCCAGGAACCGGCTAAGTCAGGATTCAAACCCAGATCTTTGTGGCTCCAGGTTCAGGACTCTAGCCAGTATCAGAGGTTAGACAAGCAGATGATCTTCATGGAGGTGGATCTATGATGCTATGATTGCCTGACTGGCTCACAGCTCCTCTTCTTGTCCACCCCAGTCCTGGGCCTCTCTCACTACAAGCGATCACTCCCCAACTTGTTGCAGCAAACGATGCCCAGATGGGTTTTTTCCTAATAAGAGCCTCCAGCCTACTTCCCCTCCAGTGGAACAAATCAAAGACTAGTCTCCTCGCCCCATGGCGTCAGGTGCAAGCCTGGGAAGGAGCCTGAGCCTGGAGGAAGCCCAAAACTAGGAAGGAGCCCATGTTTGGCTCTTTCTTCTTCTCAAACCCCACTTTCTCCTCCTACCATTGTTCATCATCCTTTGACCCTGGGCTCCCACAGGAGTTTGGGGGAGTGGGAAAGGTGCCCATCTATACACAGGAAAATATCTTTTTTTGGGGGGGGAGGCCCACCCCACAATTCAAATGTTTCTCTTATTATCTTCTGCTGAGGGGGAAAAATTAATAACACGGTGCAATATAAAATACTAAATTAAAGGCATTTTGGAACCAGCAATTATTTCATAAGCTCCTCTTTTATTGCTGCTCTAATGTGCCTAATTGCTGTCTTAATGAGGACATTAATTTCCAGCTAATGTGATGTTATTATAGAAATTGCAGTCAATCTTTTACAAAGGGGGGAAAGTGCTGGAAAGCTGTCCCGAGAGAGAGGAGCTCTGGTCACCCTGGGGGCTGAGGGATGAGCCAGAGAAGGGAGCCTTGGCCTGAGGCTGGGGCCAGAAGGGGAGCAAAGGAGGGCAGTGGAAGGAGAGTCGGCAAGGGGTGGCACGTGGTACTATATGTTTGTACCCAGGGGGACCACTGGAAATGGCTAGCCAAGGGAAAGGGCCAAGGATGCACAGCCATCCTACAGAACTCTGAAAATAATGAGATCGAAAGGGTCTCACTGTTTAGAGAGAGTTATACAGATGGGCTTGTTCACCCAGAAAGTGAGTCCATATCGTGATGTGCCCACATGTCCATTTAGCCGTGAAGCCAAATGGCTTCAGGGGATGTGGGGGAAGGGGAGGGGCAGTCTAATAGGTGGGGCTGAGACTCAGAACTTCCAGATTTGCTTTGCCACTCTGCCTTGTTCTGAGGTCAGAGGACTGGGTTTGAATCCCACCTCTGATACATACTTACCCGTGTGATTTGGGGCAATTCATTTAACCTCCCAGGGCCTCAGTTTCCTTCTCTGTTAACATGAAGGGGTTGGAGCAGATGGCTATTTTGAGCTCTCTCCCAGCTCCGGACCTATGAGGCTATGAAAATGAGAAGCTATAGTTTCTGTGCTTTCTCACTCCCTCAGGCCTGTGGTATTGGGGGAAGGTGGACCCTAACCTTATTGTATTGAGGGCCCAAATCCCAAAGGATAGGGCAGGGGTTCTTAACCTGAGGTCTATGAATTTGTCTTTGTTTTACTATTTTGATGATTAAATTTCAATATAATTGGCTTCCTTTGTAATCTTGCCTATTTTATTTTGTGCATTCAAAAACATTCTTCTGAGAAGGGGTCTACAGGCTTCAGCAGCCTGCCAACAGGGCCCACAAAATGACAAAAGGTCAAGAAATCTCAGTCTAGGAGGCTATACTTGGGGGTAAGCTGCCACAACTCCTCTGAGGAATTTCTTTGGACCAGAGCTTCATTCCAGTGTACTGACAACAAGATGAGTGGAGTTTTCCATTGCGCCCAACTACAAATATCTGTTTTCCTCATTTTCTCATCTGTTTTCCTAGGGAAAGAGGTTCCTCTAGAGCTCTTTGTCTAGTTTAGGATGTTTCTCCTGTTTCATTCTCCATAACTTAAACTACAATGACACAGAACTCATATCAAAGAGAATGAAGGAGTACTGGGGGAACAGTTACAATGAAAATGAGGTAGAAAAACATGGGAGAGAGAGAGGAAGAGAAGAGGGAGAGGGAAGGGGGAGGGGCACTGGAAGAGAATTGGGGAGGTGGTGTCTCTATCCTTAGTAGACTCCAGATTAAAGTACTTTTTGGAAACCATGATTCTTGGGCAATATATTGGCAAAGAAATTGTGCACAAAGACAAAGTAAGCAGAAGAAATCAATGGAGTATAGGGGAAAGAACCCTGGATTTGGAATCCAAGGACCTGACTCAAGCCTTAAGCTTTCCTAATCACCATGGATATCACCTTGGGTGAATTACTTCCCCTCAGGGCCTCAAAAATCCTTCCTTCAAAATGGCCAAGTTGTACTAGTCAACTTCTAACGTCTCTTCCTAAATCCTGTGATCCACTTTCTCCGAGCCTTTTCCTGAGTACAACGGTGTGGGTGTGTCTGTTCTGAGCCCATCTCCGTCTCTGAAGCTGCTCTGGGGGAAGGGAGGAGGAAGTGTGAAATGTTATTTCCACTTCTGGGCAGTCAGTTGGTTACCACAGAGTTACTTCTCAATTTCCACGTAGTTACTCCTTCACTACTTACATAATTTACTCAAGAAGTTTCCAGATGTTGATGTCTTTTTGACTCTCTGAAATAATCCCCATCCCTTCCTGGAAACATCTTCAGAGTTCCTTTGTGGTTCCCCCCAAGTGACTCCATCAGTGACTCTGGTTTGGGCACTTTCCCAACCCAGGGCTTGTTGACACATCTAGAAACTTCTTGGTTCCATGACTGATTCATAAAAGCCTCCCTTCTAACTTGATTTTAAACCCATTAGTTCCCTGGTTATTAATAGTTCCCTGGGTTGTGACCAAGATAGTACCTGTCATTGAAATAATTCTTGGAGGGGGCAGCTAGGTGGTGCAGTGGAGAGGGCACAGGTTCTAGAGTCAAGAGGACCTGACTTCAAATCTGACCTCAGACACTAACTAGCTTTGTGACCCTGGGCAAGTCACCTAATTACCAAAAAAAAAAAAAAAAGAAAAGAAATAATACTTAGCTCTTTGGCTACTCTGGGCTCAGTTTTCTCATTTCCAATGAGGGAGTAGATTAGATGATGTCTGAAGTCCCTTTCAGTAGCAAGACATGGCAGAATAAACAAAGGATTTGCAGTGAGACTAGAGGTCATAATTGCCACTGCCAATGTGCCCTTTGACCTGTCATCTGGACCTCATTTTCCTCATGTCTAAAATAAAGGGATTGAACTTGATCACTCCCTAATGTTTCTTTCAGCTTTAAATCTATGGTGCTGTTATCCCTCTTGGGTAGGGGAGGGGGCATTAACTCCTACCCTGGCCTTATAAACCCAGGAGCCAGGAAAGTGGGTAGAGGGAAGGCAACATGCCTCCCGGAGGGGGTATACTGAGATGAGGAACAGGCCTTGCATCTACCAGCATAGCCATTCACGGGATTTGGAAGTAGGTCAGTTAATCAATAGGCATTTAATAAGCACCTACTATATGCCAGGCACTGTGCTAAGTGCCGGAGATACAAAGAAAGGTAGAAACAGTCCTGCCTTCACGGAGCTCACATCCTACTGGGGAAACAACATCAAACATGACTCTTAAAGGCTATAGGCAGTGTAAATGGGAAGTAATCACCGAGAGAAGGCACGGCAATGGCGGGGGAGGGAGAACCAGGAAAGGCCTCTTACAGAAAGCAGGATTTGACCTGAATTAAGACGTGGGGCAGAGAGAAAACTGGGATTCAGAAAAGTGCAGAGACTTGCTCAAGGTCACCCAGGAAGAATGTGCTCATGTAAGGATGTGATTCCATACAGATGTTTGGATTGCATCTTAAATGTTTTCTCCACTTCACCAGAGCCATCTAGGTGACCACCCTTGTCCCGTTAGTCTGCGGCTAGATCCCAAGGATATTTTCTCCTTTGCCCAGAGGCTCTAAATCCTTCTTCCCAGTCCTTAGATCTTCTCTAAAGTAGACAGAAGAGGCAACAGATTATGCTTTGCCTGTGCTGCAGGGGAGCTGGGGGAGGGGAGTCTGCTGGCCTGAACTGGGGAAGCCACAGCCTAAGGAGAACATGGCAGTGGGGTAGAGGTCAGGGAGTCACAGGGTAAGAAGGTCCCTGAGACTCTGCAGTGGGCCACACGTGAACCTGGGCCCCTTCTGCATCCGCCCTCCCTGTATCCCAGGGAAACTGAAGAGCAGCTTAGCTCTGGGTTACCATGGCAACTGCCACAAAGAATTTTGGGGAATGACACCCCGGGGGCGTGTCAAGACCAAGCAGTAAGCTCTTAGTTCTGGGCTTTTGTCATGGAGAAGTGGGGGTCTGGAGGGCCAGGGAAGGAGAGTGGATCCCAGACCCCACTTGTCTCAGTAAAATACAGCAAAGTCTAGGCAGTGCCCACTTCTCCTTGTTCTGGACCTAGCTTTTCATCAACCTTGGTGTGTGCCCCTGTTCAGGGTCAGCTGCCCCTTTCTCAGGCCTCTGGGTGTCCCCAAGTATGGGCAGTGCCAGCTGTTAACCCATTTATTTTCCTGAAGACAGAACCTAAAAAGGAGGAAGGGAAAAGGGGACAGAGGTTTTAATTTTATTCCCTCTTTTCTGAGACTGAACATATGGCTCTGCTCTCTTCCCCTTTCCTCCACAAAAAGTTGTTGGGGGAGGGAACTTTGGGGGACGAGAGGGGAGCATGGAGAGGGAAGGTTCAGGAAACATGATTCCCTTTTTTCCCTCCAGCCTTTTCCAGAATAACCCCATGTGAATTGGGGGTGGTAGTGGTGATAGCTGTCCTCTGCTACCCTGTTCACTCCCCCACAGACCCAACCTACCCCCAACCCACACCACACACAGAATAGTTTAGCCCCATTCCTCCCCCCCCCACCAGGGCCAGGCCTACCCCAGAGCTGTGAGGCCTTGGCAATTGATGGATGAGATGGACAAGACATTATCACCAGGGAAAAGAAAAGAAATAAAAATCCACAAGAAACTCTGCCATACAGCTGGCCCCCCGGTCTCTCCCCCTTGTTTTCCCAACATCACCAGGAGAGCTGAGAAGCGGGTGTGTGGTGGTGGCAGATTTTTTTTTTTTTAATCTGTTAATAAAACGCAAGTGAATCAAATCCGCTTGGAGGGAAGAGGAGGGGGAGTCAGGGGCTGGGGTGTTTGCAGAAGTTGGAAATTTAATAAGAAGAAAAATAAAAATAGCCACTGTGCTGGAGACAGAGACAGTGCTCTGGATGGCTGGAGAAAAGGGGGAGAGAGAAATGCTGGCTTCAGAGAGATCAGGTATTGGGGTTTTGTGAGCTAATCCAGGGGGTGACTGAAGAGATGGGGCTGAGAAGGAAATGGATTAGAGGCTAGGATAATAGGATTAATATCTGTGAGGGACATTCAAGATCATTTAATCCAATACCTTCATTTTACAGATGAGAAAACTGAGTCTAGGCAACATAAAAGAATATAGCTACTTGGGGAGAGGATACAGACATTTGTATGGGGAAAATTCATGCCTTGTCCCAATGGTTTCCTGCCACAAGAAGCCCCAGCTCTTCTTGGAACTGAACATTGATATAGAGGAGATGTTAGAGAGTTAGCCTAAAAAAGGGTCAGATCTTCTCTTAAGACTCTGAGACTAAGGAGCACAGGGCCTCACAATACTATACTAAGGTCCTAGGTTTTGAGCTGGAACGGATATTAGAGGTCATCGAGTCCAATCTACATTCTACAGATGAGGAAACTGAGGCTCACAGCAGACTTGGCAGAAGTCATACAGGGAGTAAGAGGCAATCAGCCCAGCCCAGGAAGGTAAGGGACAAAGATTCCAAACAAATGACCAGCTGGAGCCTCTGTGTGTCACTGTCAGAAACGGAATTCAGTAGGGCCAGGCCCCAGCTGTCTGATCTCACCAATGCCCTCTAGCCTTTGGGCATCCCCGTGTTTTGTTAACCCCCCGAAGCCTCCGACCACAACCCCTATCCATTCAAGGGTGACGATCCCATGAGCTCTTCCTAATTGACATTGAGGTCCTTGACAGGACTGGGGCAGCACCGCCCTCTACTGGCCCCTCTTGTCCAGCACATTGGGGTCAGGGGTTTGAAAAGAGGTCCCCAATCTGATCATGGGATTAAGAGTCAGAAAGGACTTTAGAGATCGTATAACTTTGGTTCAGCCACTTTATCACTACGAATAAGGAAATTAAGGCCTAGAGAGGTCAAGGGACTTCTCTATCCGTGGTCACACAGTTGGTAACCAGCAGAGTGAGGATTAGAACCTCCATCTCCTGACTCCAAATCAGATGATCTTTAGGAAGAGGGATGATTAGAACCGCGGCTTTCAGTTTTTCATTGGCGTTATCTTCACCATGAGACCTCTCTGGGTCTCAGTTTCCTCATCTTCCTCATCCTCTATTAAAAAGGGGGTTTGCGACTGATTATCTCTAAGGTCCCTTCCAGCTCGCAATACCATAATCCTACACTAGGAACACAGTCCGGAAATCCTGGGCTCCGGGTGTCCCGTGTAAACTACTCAATGATCTTCCTAAGCATGCACCGTATATGTTCGCTATGGGAGTCAAGGGTGAGCCGCCTCCGACCATTGGACTCTATTCGGCTTCGGGACAGAGATACCTCTGGATGAAAGGAACAGGGGGGCCGGGTATGTGTGTGGCGTGGGGTGTATGGAGGGGGCGCGAGGCCGGGGCCGTAGCGGGCACAGCAGCCTGCTGCCCTTCCGTGCTCTACCCCCGAACCCCGGATCGTGCGCACCGCACCGTCTCCACCCCGTATGGCTATAATGAGGCGGCGCAGCCACGGCTGGTCCCCCGACGCGGGGAAGTCGGCGCAGGCGGTGTGATTGATGGTTTAATATCGCGAGCTGTGACCCAGCGCCCCCCTCCCCACCCACGCCGCGGCAGGCGGCCCCCAAGCGCTGGCGAAAGCGCCGTGATTGAATAATTCAGTTACCAAAAAGGGAAAGAGGAAACCGGGAAGAGAGACGCGCATGCTTCCAAGTGAACCGGGGGAGGGCTGTGCTGGGGAGACTGAGGTCGACTCTCAGTTGGAGTCATGAATTCGTGGGGTTTTAACATTGGAGGCAGCATGAGAGGCTGACACCTTCATTTTGCAGGTTGGGTAACTGAGGCTCAGAAAAACTCCACTAGTAAGTGGCTGAGTCTGGATCTGAACCCAGGTCTTCTGACTCCAAATCCAAGGCCCTTTCCACCACAACACATTCCTGGGAAGGCCCATACATTTTGCTGGGGGTTGGGGTTGGAGGAGGAGGGAGACGGAAAACCCGGAAGCTCAGGTTTCCAGCTCCCCTCCCCCCACCCCACTCCTTTCAAAAGCAGACATTCCTGAAGCTGGAACTGGATCCAATCATTCTACTTCCCAGTGGTTGCAAATGGAGGAGACCAGATGCCTGAGCTTACTAACAGCACTGGCAAGACCCGTGATTTAAAGGAGGGGAAGAGAATGGGGTTTTGGCTGCCTGCATACAAGCCCAGCTTTGCCCTGGTTTCGTGGCACCTGGCAAAAGGTTAGGAGTAAACGGGCAGATGGAAGGGGAAGGGCGAGCAGACCGAGAGCTGAGGGGACTGAGCCTCTAGCCTAACTGGAATAACAAGGCAATTGAGCACAGAGGCAGGTGTTGAAGGCTAGGAGCTTGGTAGCCCCTGAAGAAGACATAGTGATGGAGAATCTGGAAGAGGGAGAGAAAGGAGAGAAGACTAAATGGAGAGGAGATCATGAGAAAGGACATCATTACCTGACCTAAAAGTGGAAAAAACCCAGTAGATGAAGATTCAGCCTTTTCACTTTTTCCATGACTAATTAGGATCATAAGATTAAGAACGGAAAGGGGTCTTAGATAGACCTCATCTAGTTCAACCCCCTTATTTTATGGGCAGTTAGGTGGCACAGTGGATAGAATGGTCAGGCCTGAAGTCATGAAGACCTGCATTCAAATGCAGCCTCAGATACTTACTAGCTGTGTGACCCTGGGCAAATCACTTAACCTTGTTTGCCTCAGTTTCCTCATCTGTAAAATGAGCTGGAGAAGGAGAAGGAACTCCATTCCAGGATCTTTGCCAAGAAAACCCCAAATGGGGTTATGAAGAGTCAAACGTGATGGAAAACAACTCAACAACCTTATTTTATAGAAGAGGCAACAGGTTAGGAGAGGGCATGTGGCTTACCTGAGGTCATGAAGAAGGCAAGTGTCAGAATCAGAATCTGAACCCAGGTCCTCTGACTCCAATTCCAGTCCAGCAATGTCCCATGCTGCCACCTATTGTGTATTATAGTTACTTCTGTGTGTTTTCCCCCTACTAGATGGTAAGCTCCCTGAGGGTAGGACCCAAAACTTCCCTAAACCCTGAAAAAGAGAGTCCAGCACAGTAACAATAACAACTCCCATGTATAGGCATGTATATGGACTTTGAGAGAATAGAGAAATAGTGGAGGAACCAGGAAGACTTGGATTCAGGTCCTGCCTCTGACACATCAACTGACTATGACTATGTGATAGTTACTTAACCTTTCAGTGCCCGAGGCAATTCTCTAAGAGTATAAGTTTCCAAGAAAGGTGCCCATATGCCTTGATGGAGGGAGGTCCTTATGCTGATGAAATCATAGGTCCAGATCCTATCCATATATTCTCTTTATATAGTTCCTTTCATTTGAGCTATGAGATAAATATTAGTTCCATTTTACAGATGAGGAAACTGCAGCTCAGAGTTACAAAGACCTGTCTGGTCTGAGGTTACTCAGAGGGCTGGATTTTGAATCTAAGGATTTAGGTTACACTCTTACTGTGTGACCTTGAGTGAATCACTGAATTTCCCCAGGTCTGATTCCTCATTTATATAATGAAGGGGCTGGATCAGATAACTTCTAACTAGAAATCTGTGATTTTAGGATTAAAAGTCATCTAAGGTCCCCTCTAAATCTAAATCTGTGAACTTCTGATTCTGGGACCATGATGCCAATTGCAAAGGTAGGCTTACAGCCATGCCCTCTGTACAAAGCACACGCTCATCAATATTTCTTGTAGCTTGTTGGATGAGGGCTGGTGCTGTAGAGAAAATAATTTCTTTTACAAAAACACCAGCTCCTTTGGAAAGTCTGCAGAGCATCAGAAGGGGTGGAAAAGGAGGACAAGGGCATGGCAGGGTAAGTCATGAAAGTTTTCCTGTCCTAAAAGAGGCTCTGGCTCTGGAGCTCAGGGACAATCGAGCTTTGGCTGAAGTACTTAGGAAAGAGAGATTATCTCTGATTTCCAGTATCTCAGCAAGGAACAATGTGACCTCTTCCCTAGACCCAGAAGGAACATCACACTGGAATAAACAGTAAACTTGGATGCATCCAGGATGTGCTGCTGATAGCACCAAAAAAAAAAAAGTAAGGTCCCCAGGCTGGGTTCTGCCTATGATCTGTGAGCCGGGCCGTTGGGATGAAGGAAGGAATAGGGCAAGTGGAAAACGAGAGAGTGAGCCAATACCCAGTAAGCTCAGGAGGTAGAGAGCTGGAGTAAACAGGTGAGAAGGGTGTCTATGTTCCTGGAGAAGAGGGGAGGGAACAGGGATGTTTGGGGCTAGGGCTAGTGACAGCTTCCTTGGTGAGAACTTTGTATAAAACTATCTCGACAGCTAAGTGGTTAAAAATATACACTCCAGCTATGCAATTTTGCAAAGCTCACGTCAGGGGGAGAAATGGAGGTGCTGAAGAGCTCACAAATGAAGCAAATTGCTGAAAATCGGATTTTTTCTGTCTTATCTTGGAGCCACATGAGAAGAAAAGAGATTGCAATTTCTGCCTGTAGTTTCTGTGCATTTCCATAGTTAGGGCAGGAGGGATATAGAACAGGAGAGAGAGAAAGGTGAAATAGAAAGGGAAAAAAAGGGGAGCCAGAAGAAAGAGGAAGGATCAAAAAGACAGAGAGAGGGAGGGAAATGAAGACAAATATGGCAAAGGAAAGTCTAGAATTACAGAACTTTTGAGTTGAAAGGGGCCGCTCAGAGCCCTTGGTCCATCCAACTCCCCCTACCTGAATGGGAAGCCCCTTGGAACCATCTCCAGCAAGTGGTCAGCCACCCTCTGCTTAAAGACTACAACTGATGGGGAACTCAATATCTCAGCCCATTCCACTTCTGGATGACTCTAAATGCTAAGAGGTTTTTCTTTATGTTGAGTCAAAATCCAGATCCAGCCATCCTCCTGAATTCCAGTTCCATTTCTCCCTGCTGGACAGTTCCACTTCGATGGCTTATTGACATCTCAAACTCATCATGTCACATCATCTTTCCCCATACACTTATGCACCGCTCGATGCAAATGTTTTTATTTCTATTGAGGATACCACCATCCCTCCAATCACCTAGATCTGTCATCTCCTCCGCCATGTCTTGTTCCTTCTACCTCTCCCATATCTCTCCCATCTGTTCCTTCTTCTCCACTCAGATGGCCACCACCTAGCTCCTCATCACCTCTTGCTCGGAGTATTTTAGGAACCTCTTCATTGGTCTCTCTACCTCAAGTTTCTCTCCTCTCCAATCCATCCTCTACACAGCTGCCAAAGTGATATGCATAGGTTTGACCATACAACTCCCACACTTTATAGCCTCTGATGACTCCCTGTTGTTATCGTTTGTCGTTATTCAGTCCTGTCCCACTCTTCGTGACCCCATTTGGGGTTTTCTTGGCAAAGATACTGGAGTGGTTTGCCATTTCCTTCTTCAGCTCATTTTGCAGAGGAGGAAACTGAGGCAAATAGGTTTAAGTGACTTGCCCAGGGTCACACTGCTAGTAAGTGTCTGAGGCTGGATTTGAACTTAAGTCTTCCTGACTCCAGGGTCAGTGCTCTATCCACTGAGCCACCTGGCTGCCCCTCCTAGAGAGCAGGGACTGTGTTTTTTTTTTTAAACCAGCACCTAGTGCAGTGCCTGACACATAATAAGAACTTTATTAATGTTTGTTGATTTGAACTAAAATGTTCTAGCTTGTTAAGGCCTTTTGGGGGATCCTCTGATTGGCACTGATGGTGCTGGCCATCTCTCCCAGCTCTGGGTCCCCTGCAATTTTGGTAAAGATGCCATTTATGTTATGTGAGGCCAAGCAGAGATCGATCCCTGGGGCCCTCTCTTTGAGACCTTCTTCCAAGGTGACGTGGAGTCACTAACAGCTACTCCTAGGTTCCAGGCCTTTAACTAGGTTTGCTTCACTCTTGTGGGTAGAGCCTGCATCTCTCCATTTGAACCACAAGAACAATGGGACAGACTTTGTCAGATCTTTGGCTAAAATGTGGGTAAATCTACTACATTCCTTCCAATCTACCGGCCTAATAATCTTAGGGTCCCTATATTTTATCCTATAGTATGTGTGTGTATATAGATAGATAGATAGACAGACAGACAGACAGACAGACAGATAGATAGACAGATAAATAGATAGATAGTATCCGATAGTATAGGATAAAATACAAAATCCTCAGTCTGACATTTAATGCCCTTCACACTCTGGCTCCAACCTACCTTTCCATTTCCCCTTTACATTCAAGCTACACTGGATGATAAGGTATCCCGGGAACTCAACATTCCATCTCCCACCTCTGTGCCTTTGTCCAAGCAGTATCCCATGCCTAGAATGAACTCCTTTCTCTTCTCTGATTTAAGAATACTTATCCTTCATGTTTTGACTGAAGTGCCAGTTACTCTGTGAAGCCTTCCCCATCCTCCATCCATTTGACAGTGTCCTTTCCCTCCTCAAATCCCCTTAGATCATAATTCACATTTATTTAGTACTTTAAGGTTAGGGAAAAAAAGCTTTGCATATATTTGATTCTCATACTAACCTTTCAAGGAAGGTGTTAGTATTGTAATTTCCATTTTATAGGTGAAGAAACTGAGGTTCTGAGAGGTTAAGAGATTTGCCCAGGATCGAACAGCTAGTAAGTGTCTTAGAGACTACATCATCCTGACTACAAGCCCAACACTATGTCCAGTTTAGTCAGCTTAGATCTCTCTTTAGTCCTATTCATTCCATCCTTTGAATTATACAGGGTCTTTCTAAACCCTTTTAAAAAAATTTTAGGCTATTAAAGCTTTTGGGGATCCCCTGTACTTAATGTTTAGTATTGCATCCCCTGAGTAGAATATAAGCTCATGAAGGATATAGGGATGGTTTCATTTTTGTCTCTGTCCCCAACACCCAGCACAGTGCTTTGACATATTATATGCACCTAATGAATATCTGCTGAATTTAACTGAAATATGTCTCTACAAAACTCCCCCTCTCCACCCCCTCCACATGCTCCTAGAAATCTTGCCCTCTAGGGACAAGCAGTATAAATCTGACTCCTCTTTGATGCTATGGCCTTGTCTACATTTCTCCTGAACCCCCACCCCAAATCTTCTCTCTTCTATATTCCCAGATTTTTCATCCAATTTTTATTTGTCCTGCATGCAGTCCCCTCACCATCCTGGTTGCCCTCCTCTGAACATGCTTCAGTTTGTCATTGCCTGTCTTAAAATGCAGTTCCCAGGATCAGACCCAGTGCTTCAAATGTGGTCTGACCAGGACAGAGGAGAGCAGGACAGTTCAATTCCTCCTAACCCTAGAAACTGTGTTTTCATTCCTGCAGCCAAAGATCATGTTACACTTTTGGGTGGCTCCTATATCACGCTAGACGGAAGGCAAGAAGGAACATAGAGAGGGAGGTAGAAAGGACCAAAAATGAGGGAGAGTAGAATACCACCATCTTGGTCAGAGGGTAGTAGAAGTATAATAATGGGAGGTCATGGTCCCAGAGAGGCCACTTGCCATGAGTGAGGTTGCCCTAGATAGTAATAATAGGAATCATCAACATTAGGGAAAAAATCAATAGAATTCATTATTTTAAAAATGAAAACATCCAAACTGCATGATTATCTCAATAGATGTAGAAAAAGCTTTCGACAAAATAGGACACTCATTTATGTTAAAAATCCTACAAAGCACAAGCACAGTGGGATCTTTTTAATGTCAAAAGAGTGGCAATGATAATAATAATAGCTAACATTTATATGGAGCTTCAAAGTTTGCAACGTGCTTTACATCTATTGCCTCATTTGGTCCTCACAACAAACCTGGGAGACAGGCATTACTAATATCCTTATTTTATATATGAGGAAACTGAGGCCCAGAGAGGTAGGGAACATTCTCAGTCACAAAGCTAATGAATATCTAAGATGGGCTTGGAATCCAAGTCTTCCAGACTCTTAAGTCCAGAACTCTATCCAATGCATTGTGGTGCAGGGAGCCCCTTAGCTTGATGCTTCCTGGCCTGCAGGGCTGGCCAGAGGGACATTACACAGAGGCCTTGGGTCCTGCAGCATCCTAACTCAGCAGTGCTCAGTCCTTAAGGTGCTGAAAAACCCATGTCATGCTACTATGGAAGTGTTTTACGTGACTACACGAGTATAACCTGTACTGAGTTGCTTGCCTTCTCAGTGACGGTGGGTGGGGAGGGAGGAAGAGAAAAAATTTGGAACCCAAAGTTTTAAAAACAAATGTTAAAAAAGTTGTTTTCATATGCAACTGGGAAATAAGATATACAAGCAATAGGGTATAGAAATCTGTCCTGCCCTATAGGAAAATAGAAGAGGAAGGGAGCAAGAGAAGGGGTGGGGGAGATAGAAGGGAGGACAGATTAGGGGAACGGGTATTCAGAATGCACGCTGTCTTGGGGTTGGGGAGGGATAAGATGGGGAGAAAATTTGGAACTCAAAATCTTGTGGAAGTGAATGTTGAAAACTAAAAATAAATAAATTAATGAGTCTTTAAAAAAAAAACCACACATTGACATTAAAAACAAAACAAAACAAAAACCCATGTCATGGCTTCCTAAGACCCCAGGAAGAGGAGCAAGGAGGGAAATGAGCAGAAGACTGAAAGAAGAGAAAGATACAGGACATTGTGACTGGAGGGGGTGCAGTGAGGAGGAACCCAATTCAATCTCTGAAGTCAGAGACAAGGCCCCTCTCCTTTGGATATTTCTGTGGGAGTTCCCCAGGTGTGAGGTGATGGGGATGCAAAAAAATAGCCCCCACCCTCAAGGTGCTTGCATCCTATTTCATGATTAAAACAACACATGCCTATACAAGTGATTGCAGAATAAATAACACAAGATAGTCTGGGGAGCAAGGACACTGGTAACTGGGGAACCAGGGAAGGCTATGTTCAGAAGGAAGCTTTAGTTGAGTCCTGAGGGAAGTAAGGGATTATACAAGGAGAGAACATGGGGATGATGATAGAGCACTTTTGCCCAGCTCCATTGGCTAAAGATGCTCTGAGAGCATCATCCCTACCCTCCTCCACCAGCCTGGGCAGCAGGATGGAGTAGATAGATAATGGAACCAGGAAAACAGGTTCAATCCTACCTCTGACCTTTACTCATTGTCTGATGGGCAAACCACTTCTCTGAGCCTTGCTCTCCTCTTCTGAAAAATGGGGATCAAGAAAAAAAAGGAAGAAAAATGGGGATAGCAATATCTGAATCAACCACACCAGGTAGATGGAAGGAAGAAATTAAGTGATGTATTTAAAATCCCATATATATGTCAGCTACAGTGATTATTCCTCAGTAGGCAAAGAAGAGCTCCCACTCTCTCCCTCCTCACTCACATCGAACCAGTTCTTCAAACCACCACCAGAAGGGGCTGTCTAAAATGTTCTGACTGTAAGTTGACCCGACTGTATAACGTTCCAACTCCTTTACCTGGCATTGGGAGTTCTTAATCTGCTGCCAGCTTACCTCTGAAGCCTTATCTCCTTCACTCACTTTAAGTTATAGTTAAGCTGTATTCTTTTCCTCAAATAGGATGTGAGTTCTCACTTCCATGTCTTTGTTCACTGTTCCCTAAGAGATCTTATCATCCTATGATTTGGTCCCTGGGGATCAAATATACCTTCCTCTGTTTGGTTTTCAAAACCCTTCCCACCTGGCCCCAAGCTACCTTTCCAGCATTGTTACATTACTACCCCTTCCCCCTACCCCACCAAATCCCACATATTCTATGTTCTAGACAGAATGGCCTTTTTCCTGGTATACCACATTCCATCTCCCATCTCTGTGCCTTTCTTTGTACTGGTGGTCCCCCATGCCTGGTATGCCCTCCCTCTTCACCTCCACCTCTTAGAATCCCTTGTTCCCTATAGATTCAGCTCAAACTCTACCTTCTTCATGAAATGTTTCCTGATTCCTCCAGCTATTAGTGCCCCTCCAACCAAATTACCTTGTATGTAATTTGTATTTATTTCCATATGTACTTATTGTCTTCTCTCATTAGAGCAGGGATTTTTTTTCATTTTTGTCTTTGCATCCCCATAGTACTGTGTCTACCATAGATGCATGCTTGTTGATTTGACTGATAACATCCTAAATATTGGCTCCAAAATCTGAGAGCTATGTGACTTTAGGTAAATCACTCAATCTCTTCAGCTTCTATTTCCTCATCTGTAAAACATGGCTAATAACACTTATGCTACCTACCTCTTGAGATTGCCAGGAGGAAGGTGCAAACCTTAAAACACTGTAAAGATTGACTAATATGACAAAAAAGGAAAATGCTGGATGTTGGAGGGGATGAGGGAAAACTGGGATACTAATACACTGTTGGTGGAGTTGTGAACTGATACAACCATTCTGGAGAGCAATTTGGAACTATGTCCAAAGGGCTATAAAACTGTACATACCCTTTGATCCAGCAATACCGCTGCTAGGTCTATATCCCAAAGACATCCAAAAAAAGGGAAAAGGACCTATTTGTACTAAAATATTTATAACAGTTCTTTTTGTGGTGGATAAGAATTGGAAACCAAAGGGATGAACATCAATTGGGGAATGGCTAAACAAGCTGTGGTATATGATTGTGATGGAATATTATTGTGCTATAAGGAATGACAAGCAGGATGATTTCAGAAAAACCTGGAAAGACTTACATGAACTGATGCATAGTGAAGTGAACAGAACCGGGAGAATGTTGTACACAGTAATGGCAATATCGTAAGATGATCAGCTCTGAATGACTTAGCTATTCTGAGCAATACAATGATCCAAGGCAATCCCAAAGGACTAATGATGAAGCATACTATCTGCCTCCAGAGAAAGAATTGATATTGACTGAATATAGACTGAAGCACGTTATTTTTCACTCTTTCATTTTTTCTTTTATTTGAGTCTTGTACAAAATGTCTAATATGGAAATGTTTTACATAATTGCACATGTATAACCTATATCTGATTGCTTACCATCTTAGGGAAGGGGGAGATGAAGGATGGAGGGATAGAATGTGGAACTCAAAACTTTAAATAAAAATATTTAAAATTTTGAAAAAAAAACCAACAACACTACAAGCATTGTTATTATTGTATGTCAAGGATCTATGATTTTGTGGGATGAGTAGGGGGACCCTTCTCCCCTGACACATAGCCCAGTTCCTCTACAATTTGGTAATTGGTCTTTGGGCCTAAAAAGTCTTCTTTTTATGCACAGCCTGGCAATGAAGTTCTTGGAATGACGCTAGGCTGGTCCTTGAGGGGCAGGTTCTGCAGTGCATCATTGGACCCATTCTGGAAGCTGGTGCAGCTTTCTGTAGGACCGGCTAGAGTCTGCACTCTTGGAGATAGCCTTCAGGAGTACAGGGTCAGTCACCTGCATGTCAAAATGAGGCTTCAGAGAAGAACTCTGGTGGAAGTGTTATTATTAGGAGCTGGGGAAATTAGGTCTTATTTTTTCCACTGAGCCAATCAGTAAATTTTCTTTTTTTTTCTTTCCTTTTTTTTTAGGCAGTTGGGGTTAAGTGACTTGCCCAGGGTCACACAGCTGTAAGTGTCAAGTGTTTGGTCTGAGGCTGGATTTGAACTCAGGTCCTCCTGACTTCAAGGCTGGTACTCTATCCACCTAGCTGCCCAGTAAATTTTCTTAGGTTGACAGAAGCAAGCAGCTCTCTGAGCACAATAAAGGCAAGACAACTTTTGTTCCTCTTCATCTACTATGACTCTGTCTCTGTCTCCCTCTCTTTTTCCTCTTTCCTCTTCCCTCTCTCCTCTCCTCTCCTCCCCTCCCCTGCTGTTGCCTTCTTTCCCCTTTCCTCTCCTCTCCTCCCCTCCCCTTCCCTTCTCCCCCCCCTCCTCCACTCCCCTTCCCTCCTCTCCTAGCCTCTCTTCTCCCCTCCCCTCTTTTCTTTCCCTTCCCTCCCCTCTCCTCCCATATTGCCCTCATTCTGGGCACCACCATTTTGGAAGGACATTGATAAGCCAGAGAGTGTCCAGAGGAGGGCAACCAGACAGTGAAGGGCTCTGAGTCCATGTCATATGAGAATTAAGTTGAAGAAACCGAAGCTGTTTAGCCTGAAGAAAAGACTCAGGGGGCACATGATAGCTGTCTTCAAGCATCTGAAGGGCCGTCATCTGGAAAAAGGATTAGACTTATTCAGTCCAGTCCCAGAGAGAAGTACTGGGAACGGGGTGGAAAAGTCTTTATGTCAGGGAAAACTTAACGGTCAGAATCTCCCCTGCCCCTAGCAGGGACGGGCTCACTCAGGAGATGGGGCCCCTCACCGTCCGGCCTGTTGTTAGGGATTCCTCTTCACGACTGACTTGAACCGGCTGACTGCTGCCTAGGACCCTACCAAGCTTGAAATTCTATGGACCTAATCAGTCTTGCTGAACCTTGCCTGGTATCCCTGCCTCAGACACCTCTAGCTCTGTGACCCTGGGCAAATCGCTTAACCTCCCCCACCCGGTCCCCTCATTTGTAAAATAAGATTCATGTTGGCTGCAGGATGAAATGAAGAAGTCTATGTAAAATACTTTGCAAACCTTGGTGTTATAAATGCTAGCTCATATTTTTATTATTTTTTAATCACAGGGATTGATTCAATAAATTGCCCCAAGCCAAAGTACCTGGATGCCTGCCCTCTGCTCCGGGGGATTGGGACCAACCCAGAGCCACCTATCAGGGTCTCTATCTCCATCCCAGGCAGCCCTGATACAGTCTAGGAGCCGGGTTGCCTTCTTAGGAAACAATTCGGTCTCACCTAGATTAGTAAGCAAGTCACTTGCCAGACGAAATGAGAGTGTTCCCGGATTTCAAGGGAGCAGACCCACCAGCGGTCTTGGAAATAGCACTGCCTTCCAAAGCCACACTAATGCAATAGGCCAGGCCTGTAATTTACTGAAGCTTCATGGAGAGGTTGGGGAGGCTTTGTTGCTGTTGTCTTACAATAATCATGGAAGCAACACACCGATGTTTTCCAAAACACGGATTTGTTCTGCACCTCTCTGCAGACAAACACAGCAGCATTGGCCACAAAGAGAGTTAGGGATGGGGCAGTTTCCCCCTTCATCAGCAACTCTGCACTCCCAGGTTTCACACATCCACACCCCCTGCTGGAAAAGGGACAGGAGGCAGAAGCTGCCTTTGACCTCTCTGCCCCTTCCACCATGCCTGCATTCCCTCTTAGCAGGCCTTCAGAAGGATACCCACCTACCATTCTTTCCCTTCCCTTTGAACTGCTTGATGGTGTGGGTATTTATCTCCCATCCTTTCTTGTTCCTTTTTCCAAAGCAGAGATCATCTGTAGACACAGTGATCTCAATGTTTTGATCCAGTGCCAAGGTTGGGGGGGGGGGGGGGAGCAGAGACCATGATTCTATCAGGATTCAGAATGTGGCTGGCCTGGATAGGCTGCTGAACAGGCCCCTTTGGTCCTTCCATGCAGATCCCAAACCCTCTACTACAGACCCTGGTAGCTTTGCCCAGGCTGAAAAATTCATTCCCTTGAAGCCAACCAACATGTCTGATCATAATGTCCTCCACCTCAAGAAGTTTCAGTGGGTCCCTATTCCCTTTGAGACAATTTCTTTTTCCATCCTGAATTCACTTTACTCCCTCTTAGGTACCCTACATTCCATCCAAACCGGTCTACTTAATTCAACATTCCACCTCTCCCATCTTTGTACCTTTGGCTCAGGTGGTCCTTGCCCTGGCCTGCCTCTCCTTCTTCCCTTTTGACCAATAGACTGAGAGTTGTAAAGAATTTAGAGGTCAAATCCAACTCTCTTATTCTATAGATGAGGAAACTGAGGTCAAGTGTCTTCCCCAGGTTAGTAAGTGTCTGAGGCAGGATTTGAACTCACATCCTCCTGACTCTTAAGTATAACATCTGCCAGCTTCTTGGCATCCCTGGGAGCTCTTTTCAAGGCCTAGCAAAAGTTTCATTTCTTACAAGATTCTGTTTCTTATTCCTCCAATTTCTATTTGCTTTCCCATAGTCCTGAAATTACTTTGTATTTATTTTCCATATATTTTCTATTTATTTGACTTTGTACATATTGTTGGGGGCAGCTAGATGGTCCAGTGGATAGAGTGCTGAGCTTAGGGTCAGAAAGATCCAAGTTCAAATCCAGCCTCAGACAACTGTAAAATGGGGATAATAATAACACCTACCTCCCAGGGTTGTTTCTGAAGATCAAATGAGATAATATTTGTAAAGTGCTTAGTACAATGTGTAAAATATAGTGGGATACACACACACACACACACACACACACACACACAAACACACACACACACACACATATATATAGTGGGACATATATATACTTCTTCCCTTATTCCCTCAAGATAAAGTGGGATGAAGAAATGGAGTTTTCCAAGATAGTGGAAAGGCCATTGGCTCTGGAATCACCAGACCTAGGTTCAAATCCAGACTACTTATCACCTGTGTGACCTTGAGTAAGTCACTTACCCAAAGAGTCTTCATTTCTCCCCAGGCTGTCCTCCTATAGACTTTATCTACCATGCCATAGAAACTTCTTCACCCTGGACTTGCTACACTGGAAGTTCCCTCTGCCCCTGAAATCTCTTCCTCTGATTGGCTGGTACCTCCCAGAACCTCCATTTTATTTCTGTTTCCCCCTGTTTTTTTTGCAAGGCAATTGGGGTTAAGTGACTTGCCCAGGGTCACACAGCTAGTAAGTGTCAAGTGTCTGGTCTGAGACTAGATTTGAACTCCGGTCCTCCTGACTCCAGGGCCAGTGCTCTATCCACTGAGCCATCTAACTGCCCCCAGAATCTCCATTTTAAAGAAGACGCCCAGGCCAGCCATGTCTTCATTCCTCTCCAAGCTGCACTGGCTTTTCTCTACCCTGACCCCACATGAAACCCTGCCTCCTTTCCTCCCTTTCTTCCCCTTCTCCATCCCCAACTTTTCAGCTTCATTTTATATGTTGTCCTCCCTCATTAGAATGTAAGTTCCTTGAGGGCAGGGGTTGCATTTCTTTCTGCTTATATCTGTATTACCAGTACTTAGCACAGTGCCTGGCACATAGCTGCTTAATAAATCCTTGTTGACTTGACTCAGTTTCTTCATCAGTAAAATGAGGTGATTAGACCAGATGCCATTGAAGGTCCCTTTAAGCTACAAACCCAGGATCCCAAGTGAAATGGCCTAATCAGGATGACTAAGACCTAGACACCCTGCCCTTGGACTTGTAAGTGTTCTGCCAGGCATCTGGCTGGAGGGCCTGGCATGGCCTCTGCTCTCTCAGCCCGGGAAGGGTCTTTTAAAACCAAAGGGGAAGGATCCATCCTGGCAATCCCAAGGCAAATCTCCTCCTTCCCCCTCACCTCCTCCTCTATTCCCATTGGGACTGAAGGTTAATAAACTCATCACCAATGAGCAGGAAACATGTCTGCAGAGGTTTTAATTACAGCGGAAAATTGGCCCAATTGGTATTTAATGTAGAATAAGTGTCTCGTTAACTGGACAGGGCAGAAGATACAGAGGTTTGCAGAATTTCCTTCTGCCCTGGACTAGCCAGTATCCACTGGGGGTCTCCAAGTCAAAAGGGATTTGTATGCCTGTCTTTCATGGGAAGTCAAGGGAGAAACTGAGTCACAGAGGAAAAGGGGCTTGTCCATGAACCATACTCTATGAAGCTGGAAAAAAAGTGAGTGGTCATTTAGTCCAACCTCTCATTTAACTGGTAAAGATATCCCCAAAGATGGGAAAGAACATGGCAAAGATCTCAGAGTTAAATAACAGAGCTAGGAGTTAAGTCCAAGTCTTCTGACCTTCACAGAATGGTAGATAGAGCACAGCATTTGGAATAAAAATTCAGGGTTCAATTCCTGGTTCTATCCCTTACTATCTTGAACAAGTTACTTAATCTCTCTGGGCCACAGTTTCCTTATCTGTAAAATAAGGAGTTGGACTGGATGACCTCTAAAGTCTGTTTCTGCTACAATTCTAAGATCTCCTGACTTTAAATCCAGTTTTCTTTCCATTACACCATACAAACTGCAGCGTTATACGAAGATGCCTGCCTCAGAGGACCTAGCTTCTCAATAAAGGGAATGAAACAGTTCTCCGAAATCCACATTCAAAGTTCTATCAACCTCTGGACCAGAGACAATGCTTTGGGGGTTGGGGTGGGGCTTAACCTTCTCAGCTTTGGAATAACAGCCCCCACCCCCTCCTATGCTGATGCTTCACATTCCACTCCAGCCACCTTGCATTCACCCTGCTATTTCCTCCTCTTCCCCTCTCCAGTTCTAGAACCATAATCAAATTATGACTGCCCTTACTACTGGACAGGTCATGGCAATCAGCCCCTCTGGGTCTCCACTCACCACCCTTGAGACTTCCAAAAATAAAACACCCTTGGCTGGTGCCGACTCCCCAATATATGTGGTCTCTCCATACACTCTGTTAGAATGTGAGCTTCTCAGGGGCAGCTAGGTGGTGAAGTGGATACAGCACCAGCCCTGAAGTCAGGAGGACCTGAGTTCAAATCCAGCCTCAGACACATAACACTTACTAGCTGTGTGACCCTGGGCAAGTCACTTAACCCCAATTGCCTCACACACAAAAAAAAGAATGTAAGCTTCTTGAGGGCAGGGACTGTCTTGGTCTTGAATTTGTATTTAAAACAGGACAGTATTAGACACATTCTTCTAGTGAGTTACCTTGCCTCTTGGGGTCTCAGTTTTTCCTCTTCTGGAAAATGAAGACATTGGACTCCATGAAATGCAAGTTCCCTTCTTATCTCTAAATCCATGGATTTTATAGCTGATTCCAGAAGCCAGGAATTTAATCAGTCAGTCAATCAATCAATCAATATTTATTAAGCACCCACCATGTGTCAGGCACTGTACTAACTGCTGGAGATACAAAAAGAGGTAAAAGATAGTCCCTGCACTCAAGAAGCTTACAATCTAATGGTTCAAAAAATTACACAGCTAGGTGACAAGGTAGACAGAGTGTTTGCCTTAGAATTGGGAAGACCTGAGTTCCAATCCTACTTCAGAGTAGGTTCTCTGTAACTCTGGGCAAGTCATTTGACCTTTCTCATTTTCAATCTCCCTAATCCATAACAGAAGGATAATAACAGAATAACCTCCCAGGGTTGTTGTGGGTATCAAATAAGATAACATATGTAAAGAGTTCTGCAAACCTTAAAGTGCTATATAAATTATTATCATCATCATCATCATCATCATCATCATCATTATCATCATCATCCCAAGGCTCTGCCTTTCATTCTCCTTTCCCCCTGAAGAGGCAAAAATCTAGGGTTGGAAAACCTATCGCTTTATTCTGGGAGGGAGCTTGAAGTTGTGGAAATCAGTGTTCTCCTTACCTTCAGAACTTGCTGAGACAAGTCTGGGGAGGTCTTCTGGGATCAAGAGGTTGGGGAGTAAGAAGAAGCAGAGAACTAGATGAGTTGTGGGTTATAAGAAACTCATTCTTTCCTCCTACCCTCTCCCATAAGTCCAAACGTAATTTAGTCTAGCTGTTCCATCTTTTCTCCCCATCTGCTTAGAGTAAAGAGGTAGCCACTCTCCTAGGAGGGAAGGAAGGTAATAAAAATAATAATAACAATAACTTCCATTTCTATGGAGCCTTAAAGTTTACTCAGCTCTTTCCTCACAACAGCCCTGTTAAGTATTATGGATCCCATCTGATAGTGAGGGAACTGAGGCTCAGAGAGGTGAATCGAGTTTCTCAAGGTCACACAGTAAGTGTGAAAAGTGAGGGTCAGATTCAAAGCTTGCTTACTGTAGGCTGCCTCTCAGTACAAAGGGATCCCCTTTCTCTGACTGTAAAACTCAAAAAGAAAAGACAGCTCCACCACCACCCCTTCCCATGGCTCATGCATATTCAGGATTCTCCAAACTCCTCCAGGCAGCTGTGTCCTTAATCCGGAAGAGCAATGACCTAATTTAGGTGCAAGAGGATGGCCCAGCTCTTCTCCAGGCTATTGGGGCAGGGTTGGAAGTAATATGACTATGATTCTCATTAGAGGGGAAGGGGTTCTAGGGAGGGCTGCTGGTAAAGGTCCAGAGAGAGGTGAGTCTCCCAATCCCCAGGATGGGAAGCCACTCCTAGAAGATTGGTTCTGAGCCACTACTCAGAACCCAAGACACATACATGGGTGCACAGCTGCTCTCCAGGTACATCTATCTATCTATATGTCTATCTCCAGTAATGAATGCCAGTCTAGGGCTCATCTGCTCATGAATACACATCACCAACACACACACACACACACACACACACACACACACACACACACACATACACACACACAGCCAACCCACTCAACTCGCCACCCTCCATTCCCTTGTTTAGTTTGTTTTCTATAACTGGAACGCCCTCCCAATCTCCCTTCAACTGTGTACGGATCCCTCTAATAAAGCCTGATTTTGCCAACTCCAGAAAACCTCCTCTTATCTTTCCCCCTCCCTATCTCCTTTGGGTCTCACTGGACATTTGATAAAGCATCCTATACTATTTTTATGAAAAAGAGAGGCTAATGCAATTTGATGGCGTCAAAAGAGGTTGCACAGCCAGACTCAAAAATAAGTTGTTAATGGTTCAATGTCAACTTGGCCTGTCTCCAGTGGAGTGCCTCAGGAATCTGAGCTTGGTCTATGCTGTTTAACCTTTTTATCAATGACTTGAATAAAGGCATAGTGCTCAACACATTTGCAGTTGGCAAAAAAAAAAGCTAGGAGGGATAGTTAACATGCTTGATAATGGAGTCAGGATCCAGTGACAGGCTAAAAGCACTGGGCTGAGACTAATAAGATGGAAACCAATTAGGAGAATCATAAAAGCTCATGCTTAGGTTCCAAAATTTAACTTCACGGGAGAGGATGGAGGAGGCACAGTTAAAGAGCAGTTTGTCTGAAAAAGATCTTGGGGTTTTAGTGGACCGCAAGCTCAATATGAGTTATTAACGTGATGTGGCAGCCAAAAAAAAAAAAAGCTAATGGGGTCTTGAACTGCATTAAGAGAGGCATGGCTTCCAGGAATGAGGATGTGATAAGCCCAATGGACTTTGCCCTCATCAGACTTTATCCTGAATATTATGTTCAGCTCGGGGCATCAGAGGTAAACTGGAGAGCGTCCAAATGAGGGCATCCAGGATGGTGACAGGCCTTAAGCTCATGTCATATGAGAATCAGTTCTAGGAATAGGGGTTGTTTAGCTTGAAACAGAAAAGGCTCAGAGGGGACAAGATGATAGCTATGTTCAAATATTTGAAGGGCTTTCTTCTGGAAGAGAATTAGGCTTGTTTTTTTAGCCCCCGAGGGGAGAATCAGGAGCAGTGGGTGGGAATTGCAAGGAAGCAAATTTAGGCTTGACATCAGGGAAAAAAATAACACAAAAACAAACAAACGAACAAAACCCCCCAACTTCCGCACAATTGGAGTCACCTCAGAGAGGAAAGTGCTGCCTGGGGATGGCATCTTTCTCGTTGGAGATCTCCAGGCAGAGGCTGGGGGACCACTTGGTGGGTATGTCACAGTAGGTTGTCTTTTGTGTCTGCTTTGGACTAGATAACCTTGGAGGGTCTTTTCCAACTCTGCAGTTCTGTGATTATGTTTTCTTCCTCCTGAATAATGCACTTATCTTGTGGTGTTGTGTATTATACTTATCTGTGTTTGTGTCTGAGTCTACTGCAAGGCAAGTTCCACAAGGCCATGGACGAGATCTAATCTCAACTTGGTGTTTGTCCTGACAAAGATTTTTGCATGTCATAGGCACTGGTTGAATGACTGACTGAATGAATGAGCTCATGGATAAACCTCATGGGTGCCGGTCTGGGCACAGCAGCCTCCATCCATCCCTGGGGAAAGCATGATTACAGAGATCTCTGTTGCCAGCTTCTTTGGCAGAGAGACAGACACTGCTCTGGCCAGTGGAGAATATGCAACTGTCCCCATCAGTGAAAAGACTGGGTGAGATCTCATCCCATCTCCCCAGGGCCTTGCTATCCATCTGAGAAAGCTGGAGGAAGATAGCAGTAAACTGTTAACAGTTGGGTTCTCACTCTAGGGGAAGAGATGTAGATTCTCAGAGTTATAAAGTACCTCCAAAGCTATCTGAGATCATACTCAAACGATGACACTTATTCAGTGTCTGCTTGAAGACCTCTCTCGATGGAGAACTCACTCCCTTCAATGGCAGCCATTCCACTACTGGAGAACTCTAAATATTGGGAATTAGATCAAGCTAAAACTTGCCTCTCTGTAATTTCCATTCCTAGCTCCTGTTTCTTCGCCTTGGAACCAAGCAGAACAAATCTAATCTCTTCGACCCCGGACAATCATGTCAATTGTGCCCTCCACCCAAGTCTTCTCTTCTCTGGGCTAAACATTTCCAGTTCCTTTAGTCAGTCAGTCTAGCATCGTGTATTAATTTTTAATTAATTAATAATTAAAGTAATTTATTAAAAGTAATAAACTAAGTATTTATTAAGCACCCATGATGTATACACCAGGCACTGTGCTAAGTGATGGGGATACAAAGAAAGGCAAAAACAGTCCCTGACCTCGAGGAGCTTACATTCTAATGGGAGAGACTCCGTGGATAATATGGTGTGATCTCCAATCTTCTCAGCATTCTGGACACCCTCTGGATATCCTGCAATTTATTCACGTGTGTCCTGAAATGTGGCACCGAGAACCAAGCACAATATTCTAGGTGTGGTCTGATCCGGGAGGAGATCTGCAGGTCTCTTGCTTCTGTTGCTCTGGGTGCTGTGCTCCTGTTAATTCTACTGAAAAAGTCATGTTCTCCACCCTCCCTCTCAAGCACTGGGGACCTCTGCCAGTCTTTTTCACATACCACTTTGCCTCTCCAACTCTGAGTGAGGGGCAGGGCTGTGAACGGATCCCAGGCAGCCCCTACTCCGTGCTTCCTCCCAGAACCTCACAGCCTTTCTACCGGGGGTTAAGGGAGCAGCCCACTTACCCCTCAGCCTCTTGTCCCAAAATGCCTTCCTTTCACCACCCCGTCACCTGAACCCCATGCTCACTTCAAAGATGGGAAAGGAGCTCCGGCCTCCCCAGGCTCCCAGGAGCCCACCTGAACAGCCTGCAGCCCTCAGCCTTTCACTTTGCCGGAGGGCCCGAAAATCGCTCACAGCTCCAATTAATGCCCTGGCATCCTCCACGGAGCCAGCTTAATTACCTCATAATGAGTGTAAGGCTGGGACCCTGGATGCCAAGGAAACTCGGTCTGCAGAGTATTCACCTTGATCTCCTGGAGAAGAGAGGGGATTTTTTTTACTCCCCACCCCGCCCTCCTTCCTTAAGGAAAGAAGAAAAAGTAGTCCTTGCTGTCAGTCGCAAGCATGGATTTCCACTACTTCCGAAATCCTCCCGCACTTGCTAAAGGCCATTGGGACAGAGTCTGGCCCTGAAGCCTAGGTAGAATTTTAAAAGGGAGCATTTACTAATAGTATGGAGAGAGAAAAAGAAACCCACCTATTCCAATAGTTATTTCAGAGGCCAGAGAGGGAGGTAAGAGAATTCAGTCCTCCTTACTGCCAGGGTATAGAAGAGGGCAACCTGCCCCCCACCCCACTAGTTCCCATCTCATGGGCACCAGAGGATAATTGATTTAAAGTTAGAAAGGACCTCATCAGTTACCTTGTCTGACCTTACCATTTTATAAAAAAAGAAAAAAAAACTGAAGTCCCCAAAAAGAAAGACACACCCAAAGTTACATAGGTAATAAGAGCCAGGATTTGAACTTGGTTGAACCGACTCATCTAGTCTAGCCCCTTTATTTTTTAATAGAAAAGGAAACTGAGGCCCAGAGAGAAAGTGGAGGTCATACGGGCAGTAAGTGTGCTAGAAGAGATTCACATCCGGGTCTTCTGACTCCAAATCCTGGGCACTTCACATCATTACATCGCTGCCTCCCTCAAACAAAGCTGGTCCTCAGTGACCCTGCTACCCTTCCCTCCCCCTCCCCCCACCCCGCTGTGGGTTTTTAGAGCTAATCAAAAAGATGCTGTTTTACATGTTCCTTCTGCAAGGTGAGGGTTCATTTCCCAGCTCCTTCTCCAAAGGGCCCCCAGCTAAAAAGGCTGGGGATCTGAGATCCTGCCTGATTTAAGCCCTGCCCTCAGGGCCTCCCTGCCAGGGAATGGAAGGAAATTAGAGCTAAGTAGGATTTAGAGCCCCCTCCTGCTCCACGGAGAGATTAGATGAGATCAATGTACTGAGGCTTCCGGAAAGATCTCCCTGGGGGGCCTCATTAATATCTCCTGCCCTTACCGGTAATTAACAGGCTTACTGGGGGCCCAGCTGGTCTTCCACCCCCATTCCCCAGCTCTGTTGTGAGGAGTAGGGTCTCGGTCTCTGAAGCCCCTTCCCCTCCTCTCTGCCAGTGTGGACCTGCACTCAGGAAGACTCACATTCAAATCTCATCTCTCTTACTAGGTGTGTGACCCTGGGCAATTTACGCATCCTCTTCTAGCCTCAGTTTCCTCATCTGTAAAACGGGAAAGATAGCCGCAGCACCTATCTCTCAGGCTGTGGGGAGGGGGCATCAAATGAGATGATGGCCGAGTGCTTTGCAAACCTTAAAAGAAAAGACTTTCCAAAGGTCAGTTATTATGATTCCTCTTGTCTCAGACTTGCCCTTTCTACTTCATTTGATCTATCTGCTTGAGCCCAGTTATGCTTTCACCTGGGGGAGGCCCAGGGAGGTCAGGCCAATGAAGAAAGAGATGAAGGGATACCATTTAGTCTTTTAACACTCAACCGACCTTAATGCAATTCCCTCTGCAATGGAAAGCGTGCTATATTTGCAGTCAGAAGACCTGGGTTCAAATCCTGGTTCCTATGATTAAGCCTCAGCTTCCTCACCAATAAAATGAGAGGGTGGGACTAGAATAACCTGCAAGATCCTTTCCATCTCAAAATCTGTGATCCTTTGATCCTTCTAATCTGACATATCAGTTATCAGTTGGACCTAGTTGGGGGCTAGAGCCTGTGCTTGGAAGGGGCTAGTCCTTCGTCCTAGGAATTGGAGAGGTAAAGCTGTACCCAGCAGGAACTGTCCTCCACTAATCATTGCCTTATGGTAGTGGCCCAGGCCTCCAATAGAAATCTGTCTGGGGGAGGTGGGGCTTGAAGAGCTCAGACTGGCTGCTTGGACACAAAGTTCCATACAGTAAACGACCCTCTTTTCCAGGTCTCACTTCTCTAGCAACCTATACAGGAAGGGGGGAAATAACAGCCTCTACCTCTCAGGGTTGTTGTGAGGATAAAAATGAAATAATACTTGTAAAGTGCTTTGCAAATCTTAATGTGCTACATACATGCTAGCTATTTATTATCATTATCATTATTATTATTGCTACCTAGAATACAACCAGAACTTAGTTTTTAAAAAAAGCCTCTAGGACTGGAACTGGGATCCGTCCTATGATTTCATTGATAAAGAGAACTTCATGATAAGGAAACCCCATCTGAGATGCACGTCAGTACCCCCTTTGCAACTTAGTCTTTGAGATCTGTCTTCAGCACTCAAAGGATACCCTAGAGCCAGGACTGCTTTGCAGGGCTTGGTGTGAGACTTGAACCTGGATCTTCCTGGCACAAAGGTGAGACAAAACAAAGGTCATGAAATTCATAGATTTTATTCCTAGGAGGGTCTCACAAATCACAGCCATTATGATAGCAGGGACAATACCACAAACCAGGCTGGGGATGAGCAAGCAGCCAGAACTATACCTTTCTTAGAGCCAGGGTAGAGGCCAATGCCTTGGGGGGACCAAGTCTGGGCCAAATCTGAGTCTACTCCAGACTGGCCATCTAATAGCTTCCTATTTTAACTGTTAGATTTGCTACCTAGGTGCTACTTATTGTTTCTATCTTTGCTGGACAGCAAACACCCTCTAAATTCTTATTCCTGAAGCAAAGCTCCAGTTGCCCTATCTTTGTTATATCATCTTGATTCTTGATACAAACTTGGTTTGTCTTGATTGTCTGGTTTCCCAGACACCTCAAATTAGAATCGGGGAACAAGGGGGGAGGGAGCAGGGACGTACTGCTAGAGGAAGACCCAACAGTAACTGAAAACAAGGAAAAATTATAAAAAAAGACAGGACCTCAAAAAAGCCAAATATTCCAAGGTCATTTAATATATAAAGAATGTTAGAAATGACCTTAAGGTTATCAAGTCCAATCTTCTCATTTTCCACATGAGGAAACAGGTCCAGATTGGGAAAGGACCTTGCCTCAGATCACAGAGTCAGGATTTGAACTGAGGTCCCCTATTTCCAAGTATAGAAGTCCTCCATTATGTGACACTATGCCCACCGTGGGCACTGAGAAGATTAAGGTACATGCACAGTTCTCTGTTTGAGAAGGTAGGAAAGGAACGCATGTTAGAAAGATTTCCACAGGAAGTGTATCGATTTTTTAAAAGTGTCAATGTTTTAAAGAATTTAATCTAGGTTATCTGCTGGATTCATGAATAGAGAACACCTCCTTCCCTGAGGCAGCTGGATAAATGAGGCATTACCAGACCTTTGGAATCATCCACCCACAAGAGACCTGATTCCAGGTGAGAAAAGGTACAGCTGGGGAAAGGTAACCATAGGGGATTTGGGTCAGGATTTTTAAACAAAGTATATATGGGGAAGCCCATCCCTCTCTGCAAAGGAGATGGAAGTTCAAGCAGGAACACATATTAGGAATTTCAAATTATAATCATTTGCTATGGTATTGAGGAGAGGTTCCTAACCTGAGGTCAAGGGGTCTGTGGATAGATTTCAGGGGCTCCATGAACTTGGGGTGGGAAAAAATGACATCTTAATTTTCACCAACCTTTGATTTCCTCTGTAAGCCTATGTATTCTATTTTGTGAATTTAGAAACATTATTCTGAGCAGAGGTCTGTAAGTTTTCTCCAAGAATTCCATGGCACAAAAATAGGTTGAGAATCTCTGACTTAGAGGAAGAGATGGAGGGAGGAAAAGAGGGTGTTTTTTAAGATAATGGCCCACGTACTACCTATAAGAGGGGCAATAGGCAAAGAGCTCAGCCAATATCACACAGCAAGCAGTGGGCAAAAAAAGTGAGGTTTGGGGCAGTTGTCTGGCCTATCTTGACCTTTTGAGGCGCCATGTTCTCCATTATTATGGTTGATCACACTTTTTATTATCATTGCTTTTCGACTTCCTCTCCTCTTGCTCTCTTAATTCTACAATCTGATTTCCCATCTCATCATTCCATTGTAACTGCTCTCTCTAACGTTACTAATTACTCTTAGTTGCCAAATCCAATCATCTTTTCTCAAACCTTATCCTTCTTGACCTCTCTGCAGGCTTTGACACTGTCAATCATCCTCTTGTCCTTCTCTCTTCCCTCTAGGTTTTCATGGTTCTTGGTTCTCCAGACTTCGTCTTCTCAGTCTCCTTTGCTGGATCTTCATCCAGATCACACCCCCTAATCATGGGTGTCCCACTCAACTCTTCTCTTCTCTTATCCTGGAAACTCTTCTCCCTCTATACTGTTTCACTTGATGATCTCATCAGCTCCCATAGATTCAATTATCTCTATGCTAATTATCTTTATGTCAACTTATCTAACCCTAACCTCTCTCTAGACTTCCAATCTTGCATCTTGAACTGTCTATTTGTACTTCTCTTACCTAGCCTTAATCACTGAACGGGCATTGCCTCAGTCAAACTGAGACTTGTGAAGACCTTAGCTCAAAAAGGCCAAGGCTTCCCACTTCATCCAGTGCCATCTCCAGTTGTTCTAATCTATATTCTGCCCCTGGACCCAGATGGCTCTGAAGGAGAAAGTGAGGCTGGTGACTGCACAGCCCTCTCTCACTTAAATCCAATTCACTTACAAGTCATTGTATTGCCTCCCTGATGTCATGGTCCTCTTCGAGAATGAAGGACAAATAACAACCTCTTAAGCTGGACATCCTGTAGACATCTAAGCTCAATTTGTCCAAAACTGGACTTGTTATATTTCCTCCCAAACCCTCTCCACTTCTAAACTTCCCTGTTACTGACCAGAACACCACCATCCTGGAAGTCCCTCATGCTCATCCTTGACTCCTCACTCTCTCTCCCACCCCCATGCTCCACATCCAGGCTGTTGCCAAGGCTGGTCAATTTTGCCTTTGCAACATCTCCTCTCTGGTAATGCCACCGCCCTGGTACAAGCCCTCATCACCACATGCCTGGACTATGGCAATAGCCAACTGGTTAGTTTCCCATCCACAAGTCTCTCTCCACTTTGGTCTATCCTGTCCTCAAAATGATCTTCCTAAAGAGTAGATTTGACTATGTCATTGACCCACCTTCACCACCCCAGTAAACGCCAGTGGCTCCCTATCACCTCCAGGGTCATATTCAAAATCACCTGTTTGGCTTTCAAAACCCTTTATGACCTACCCCACCCTTTCTGGTCTTCTTAAACCTCACACCCCATCACATACTCTTCAATCCAGTCCCTCTGCACTCCTTGGAGTTCCTCAAACAAGACACTCATCTCTAGACTCCAGACATTTTCACTGTCAGTCCTCAGGTCTGGAATGCTATCTCTCCTCATCTCTGCCTCCCAACTTCCCTAGTTTCCTTCAGGTCCCAGCTAAAATCCTACCTTCTAAAGGAATCCTTTCCCAACCTCTTCTAATTCTAATGCCTTCTCTCAACTTATTATTTCTAATTTCATCCTGTACATAGCTTCTTGGCATGTAGTTGTCTGTATGTTGTCTCCCCCGCTAGATTGTGAGCTCAATGGGCAGGAAGGGATAGGACTGGTCTTTTACCTTTCTTTGGAACCCCAGAATTTAGCACAGTGCTTGGCAAATAGCAGCAGTAGCCACTTAATAAATGTTTATTGACTGACCTAAGACTGGGTCTCCCTATCTTCACAAGGCTGGAAGTAAAGCAGCCACTGGCAGCTGATCAGTATGAGAGCCCTGACCTGCTGCTGTGTTTTCAACCTAGACTGGTTTGTCCTCTGCAGGCAATTCAGTGCTCACCGCCCTCCCTGGAGCTCACTATATTGCTTTTGGATGTCATGTAGACATCCAAGATTGGCTTTGCCCACTGTACCTCAGAACTCCTGAATTCAAGTGCTCCACCAGACTCAGCCTCCCCAGCAGCAGCAGGAATTACAGGCTATAACTCACATTTCTCTAGCACTTTTCCTCTCAGCTGCTCCTTTGAATGCAAGTTCTAGAGTTGGCAGCAATCTCAGAGGACCATCTGGTCAAACCTCCTTCTACAGAAAGGTAAAGCCATCCATCCGGGGTAGCTCAGAATTTGAACCCAAGTCCTGACTCCAAATCCAGCACTCTTTCCACTTGTCTTTATAGTGTGGCTCCCAGGTTTCCCTTCATGCCTAGGGGAGTGAGTCACCAAAGAGGGGAAGGCTTCGGGGACTGGTAACACCCACAGGACCCAGGCACCCTGACTACAAGACCAAGGGCCCATAGCTTCAGAAGGACTACAGGAAGGCCATAGCATGCCACCTAAACTCCCCCTCCTCCATCCCCTTCCCCTAGACCATGAACCTGTGCACAGGGGGCCTCAGGAACTGCTGAAGAATCCAGGTGTGGAGTACTTCAAAAAGGATGGAATTTGGAAAAAAGATTCAAGTGTGAAAGCCCACCCACAAAGACCGGGAATTGTAAATGCAAAGAAGACCCATTCCTCTCCCCTCCCCCCACCCCTCACCTGATCATTAATAGAAGACCTTGACCTGCCCCCATTTGACTAGGAGGGCAAAGGGGGTAAGGTTGTTTTAAATACAGTTTCTTGTTCCTAAAGGCACTCTCTTCATCCATCTGTCCCTCCTCTCTTCTCCTAAAATCACCTATATCATCACCCCCAATATCAAATCCCCATATATCATCATCTATCTGAAGCATCTTTAAAATCAGGGCAACTGGCATGATTTCTACCCTCACCTTTTACCCCTATCCTTTTAAATAGAGGGGGGCATAGAAACTAGGTAAAGCAGCCAGGTTTCTGGGGGCCTTGGCAGCTCTGTTACTAAGGCAACCAGGCTTGCTAACCTGTAATTGGCGTAGGAAGCCAACCCAGGGCCTACAGCTCGAGAAGGCAGGGAGGGTGATGGAGGGATGGATGGCAGCCGAATCAGCTTCTTCTCCTTCATCTTGAATCTATCCAGGCCTCCCAGTGAGAACTTTGGTCCTCTCATCCTCCTTTCAAAAGTTCACCCGAATCAGCTTAAAGAGAAGTCTAGCCCTTATCCTTCTACTGGTCATGGAGTAAGGGAGGGGTAAGCAGAGGCTTTGCCTCAGAATCCCCTTCTGCATTTCCTCCTAGCCTCTGTCCCCAGGCTGGGACAGCTTTCCCTGTGACTAAATCATCCCTTCCCATTCTGGGGAGCATCTGTTTACAGACTATTCATTGGCCAGCCATCAGGGTAGAGGCCGAAGCAAATAGGACCAGCCAAATCATGGGAGTGTAGATTTGGAGCTAGACAGACCTAAATGGTCATCTAGCCCACCCCCCTCATTCTATAGACAAAGAAACAGTTACAAAGAGGTTAAATGACTTGCCATGTATCACAGGTAGTAAATTGCAGGGGTGGGGGAGGTTGAACCAAGGTTCTCTGACTCCAAATTCAGCCTCCTTTCCCTCCTGTAGCACTCTGCTCTGGCAGTGGAGAGAGTGATTCAGGTCTTTTTTTAAGGAAATTTATACATGAAGCCATGCCAACTTCTCTACACCTATAGTCTACCTAATATTTCCAAAAATTCACAACCTAGCATTCCCAGAAAGTCAGATTGTCTGTCCCTGGGACTAGGTCCTTAAGGGAGAGAGAGACAGAGACGGGGGTGAGGGGAGGGGAGAGATCTCTCAATATCGGAACAACAGGCTTCGTGGAAAGGGAGGGAGAGAGGGCTTGGCTCTTGGGAAATGTGATAATGAAAGATCCCGGGATTTGGGTCCAAGCCCTGGCTGTGACCTCCTTACTAACTGCAGCATCTTGGCCAAGTCACTGCTTTTCCTTCTGCTAAAACAAGGTCTAGACGGCCTGCAAGGGCTCTTCCTTCTGTCACAGTCTGAGCAAACACTAAAGCCCAGGAAGAAGAAAGAGCAGTAGAATTTAGATTTGGATGATCTGGGTTCAGATCCTGATTCTGATACTGACTAGCTGTGGGATGCTGGGTAGGTCACAGCATGTTTCTGTTTCTTAATCTGTAAAACTGGAGGGTTGAATAAAATGATGTCTAAAGTCCCTTGCCAGTGCTAAGTCTAATGTTCCAACAATCTCCATTTAGGCAAGAAGACAGGCTACTTACTTACTGTCCAGGCAGTGCCCTGGGCCCACTGACAGATTCCCCTGCTTGACAGATACCCCACAGCCAGGGCTGCCTTCAAGGACTTGGTGCAAATTGGCCCCCCGGGAGGGCGAACGCCAATCTACAGCTGCATCCCCAGTGGGAGATATGCCAGACACTGCCCCCTACCAGCCTGGGCTATGTATGGGCAACGGGGAGGCTGATCACATTCAGTCAGGAAGCAGTCCTGGGGTACTCCCCGCTACCTGCGGGAACCCTCTGAGCCACCCACAAGAAGACAAATAGGAACTGCCCAGGGTACTGACATCTTGGCCTCTCCCCACCCAAGTGGGGCAATTGGGCTTCCAGTCTCCCCACCCGGCAATCCCTCTAGTCTGGGAGAGCTTGGAAACAGGAAGAAGCCAGGCCTCCGAAGTCTTTTCTCCGAACAGTCGGGCAGCCGCTGCTCTCTGCTAGCAACATTGCCTGCCACCATTGCCAAAATTATCCCAGATTTATTGTGTATATAATTTCTCTCCCCCCCTCCTCCTTCGCCCCCCAAATCGCTAGTGCGTTTTCACTTGCTGTAAACCCGCCTGCCCCTGGAAAACATCGGCAGAGCTGGCTGAGGCTGCTACCCGAGCATTAGCAAGCCAGGAAGGAAGGAGGAGCTGGAGGGAGCTGGAAGCGAAGATGGAAAAAGCAAAATGGAGAGCTGGGGAAGGGATGTAGAGACCCAGGCGCCTTGAGGAAGGAAAGCCCGAAGACAAACTTGGGGGGATGGGAAGACAGCTAAAGAGTAGAACCCTAAGTGTCCTGAAGAGGCCCCTGACATATTATCTAATCCAACCCCTTCATTTTATATTTTTCATGTTACTATAATAATAGCAACAATAGCTTTTCATAGCACTTTTAGATTAGCAAATCTCCTCGCCCGTTATCTCATAACAACCCTTCGAAGTTGTTTAATATTATCCCCATTTTACAGATGAGAAGACTGAGGTTGAGAGAGTGTAGTGACTTGCCCATGGTTACACAGCTAAGAAGAGCTGGGATTCCAATCGAGGGCCTTTTCTACTTCCCCACAATCCAAAAAAGGGTGGGTGGGGCAACTACCCTTTGAGGAAGATGCAGGCTTCTCCTTCTGCTCCCCCAGCAGTTGCTTTGAAAAGATACCCCCTCCAGCCCAGCCACTAAATTTCGTACATCCTGCTCCCTTTCCATCACAAGCCAGGGCTGGGGGTGGGTGGGAGGCATCAAAAGCAAGCTGGCCTAGACCCTGAAGCCTTGGCTCTCGCTTTCCTCCTCCCCCCCAACCCCAAATATGGGTAGAACCACATGGTTCTGTTTTAGAGTTGGTCTCAAGTGAGATGAGTTTTGCCTGGTCTCAGTCCAGCAATATCTAGACAGCAGCATTCCCAGCCCTCTGATGGCGCTCCCCCTGGCTGGCAGCTCGACTCAGAGCAGGAGGAAGCCCAATTCTTTTATTAATAACTGGGAGGCCCATCGTCAGCTCCGGCAGCCTTGCTCCACATCCCTCCACCTATCTGAGGAGCTCAAAGCACATTGCAGACATGTTAACTCTTACAGCCCCTTGGCTGAGCTTTCTCGCTAGCCATCCCAAACAGCTTGAAGGTCAGGACAGGAAAATAGACCTCCCAAGCCTTCCCCTCCCCACTGCATTTAGGAGAGCAACAGTCTGAGTGCAGAAGGAAAGTAGATTGTAACTAGGCTGACTTTCAGTTCCTTGAGAAAGCACCCTTAGACTTCCCCCGATGGCCCCTTGAGCTAGAAATCCAACCCTGAGCTATACGGTCTGAACTCTCACAGAATTCCAAGATGGAAGCAATCTAGGCAGCTAGGCCAGAGAGGAACTGATTCAACCCTCTTATCCTCATCATACAGACCAGTAAACTGAGGCTCAGAAAGGGAAAGGGATTATGATGATTATTATTACTAATAATCAGAAGAGCTAACATTTATGCATCAAAGTAATCATTCTGTCTACCAATCCAGAATCACACCTAAGAAATAGCAAAACTCAGTATACACACATATGTTAAATGTATTATATACACATATACAACAATGTACACACATGGATGTTAACTGTATTATATACATATAAAGTATGTAGGTGTGTATGCATGCATACATGTAAATCTGTGTGTGTGTGTGTATGTATACGACAACTCGATGGCAGAGTGGATAGATCAACAGGCTTGGGGTCAGGAAGACTTTAGTTCAAAACCAGCCTCAGGCACTTGCTAGCTGGGCAAGTCACTTACCCCTGTTTGCCTCAGTTTCCTCATCTGTAAAATGAGATGGAGAAGGAAATGGCAAACCACTCCAGTATCTCTGCCAAGAAGACTCCAAATAGGTACCGGAAGAGTAAGAAACAACTGAACAATAACTATATATTAATATATACATATATATGTGTGTGTATATATGTATGTGTATGTACACACATATGTCTTTAACATTTGCAAAATACCTTAAAAATATTATCTTATTTGATCCTCAGAATGACTCTGTGAGTTAGGTGCTATTATTATACCCATTTTATGGATTTATAGAGTAGAAAGAATACTACATCAAAATCATTACATGTCAGTACCCAGCAAAAATCCTAGAAATAAGAGGCACTTTATATATGTTTGTTGACTGTTGGATTTGGAGTCAGAGGAACTGAGATGAAATCCCACCTCTGGTATTTATTGTTATCTGTGTGACCTTGAGCAAGTCACTTAGCCACAAACTCTCCAGGCTTTAGTTCCTTCATCTGTAAAAATAAAGTGGTTCGATTCAACTAAACAAGCATTTTTTAAATAAATAAAAGTGTACTGCCATATTTTGTTTTTAATCACCTAAATTTCCCACTGTATCTCTCCCCACTCTAACTCCCAGAAAGTCTTCCTTTATAACAGGAGTTCTTAACCTGGGGGGCAGGGAGGGTCTATGAATTTAAAAAGATATATATTTTGATAACTGTATTATTTCAACATAATTGATTTCCTTTGCAATCCTATTTATTTTATTTTATGCATTTAAAAACATCACTCTCAGAAGAGGTCTATAGGCTTCACCAGACTGCCAATGGGGTCCATTAAAAAAAGTGAGGCACCCCTGCTTTAATAACAAAGTTTTTTTATATAAAAAAGCAAAGAAAAATAGTAGTAGAAAAGAGCAGCAAAACCAATCAATACATTGAAAAAATATGACATTATATGTAATATTCTGCTCCTGTGACCCACTCCTCACATGCACCCTCCTACCTCTGCAGAAGGTAGGGGAGATGGTTTCCCATATTTCTTCCTTGGAGCTGAGCTTTTGGCAAGTATTTATTAAGCGCCTTCAAGTTGAGGCAGCCCCAATGTGGTGGATAGAGAGCAAGTCAGGGACTCAAGGAGAACTAGGTTCAGGTCCCACCTGGTTATATGACCTTTGGCGAGTCACTTGATGCTCTGACAATAAGTCTCCAAGACCCTAAGCTACAAATTGGGATCTGATCTGCATTGGAAAAGGGAATTCACTCACCGGTGAGTTCCTTACATCAATGAAATCACAGTTCCCATCCAAAAAATAAAATGTCCTAGGCACTAGCAATATAACGAGCAAAACAAAATAAATAAATAAATAGTCCTCCCTCAAGGAACTCAAGATCTACTGAAGAGATATAGTATGGACAACTACAGGGCTCAATGGATAGAGCATGGGTCTGGGATCTGGAAGATCTGAGTTCAAATCTGGCCTCAGACACTTACAAACTATGTGACCTTGAGCAAGTCACTTAACCTTTGTTTGCCTCAGTTTCCTTATCTGTAATATGGGGGTAATAATAGCACCTACCCCCAAGGTTGTTGTGAAGATGTTAGCTATTATTATTACTACACACATGAGCATCATAGGAAGTAAGTGAGGAAGATGAAGGCACACATGGCAGTGGCAGCTTGTGATGGGACCTTGGCTGAAAAAGAGAAGGAAACTGACAGACAGAGATGAGTGTTGCTCTCCGAGGTCCTTTCCAACCTTTGAGGCTCTGACTCACGACTGACTTAGTAACTACTAAGGGACAGGGAAGAATTTGTAACTAAACCTCCTGACTCCAAGTGCCCAGCCCTTTCCAATAGGCCTCCCTCCTCAGTGGGCTTGGGTTATCACCCCCTCCCTTACTCAGCTTCCCTCACTACCCGCAGGGTGGGGTTCAAGCCCCGCAGGGCGATGTGGTGAGGGTTGGCTATAGGAAGCTGACCCGGCTCTGTGGGAGAGAGTCAGACGATAAAGAGGCTAGAAACACTCGAGCGCTGGGGGAGGGGGTCTCAGATGGGTGGCTACTGAGGTTTTCTGTGCCAGGCCTCGAATCACCTACACACAGTCCCACACCCCAGCACACAGTCATTGACTGAACGAATAAATATTCAGCGTGGAGATAGAGCTGAGCCGGCTGAGTCACTGCAGCAGAAACAGACAGGAGGGAGCAGTGAGCCATTAGCACCCTCTGCTCCAGAGTTAGGGTTCACCATCAATACCAAACAGCACCACCCATCCCCATGAGGTGACAGATCCTGTATTTAAGGTGGGGAGGGGGCAGGGAGGAAGAAAATCTATCATCAGAAACTATGGCGACGCCTTTGTATTCCCCTCCCCTTCTTCGGGGAGCAAGAGAGGCAAATCAATGCCATGTTAATGTAAGATTTCCAGCATCTCCGGGGGGAGCACTTCATAAAAGATGTATTGTTTCCATTGGCATTCATGCAGCTTCCCATCATTAGGCAAAATGGCGACAGCCCCAGAGGAGAGAAAAGATCCAGTGCCTGGGCCAGAAGGAAAGCAGTCCCCCCCTCCTGCTGGGGAAGGTGGGAAGAGAGGCAAGGATGAAGGAGAGAGAGAGGCAGAGAAACAGGAGAGAGGAGGAGAGAGAGGGGCGGTGAGGGAGAGAGAGGAAGAAACCCGGGGAAGAGGAAGAAAGCAAGGGAGGAAGAGAGGGAAGGAGGGAGGGAGGAAGAGAGAGAGGAGGAAGTGAGGAGGGGGAGTGAGAAGGGAAGAAAGAAAAAAAGTAAAAGGGGGATGTATACACATATATGAAAAGGGGAGAGGGAGGCATAGAGAAATGGGAGCTGGAAAGCAATGTAGGAAGACAGAAGACTTAATGGAGAGACAAGATAAAATTAGGGATGACCAAGAGACAAGTAAGAGACAGGGGGATGATGGAGGTGAGGAGGAAAGGGGGCAGCTCCCCTGACCCATGTACATGTCCCTTATGCCTTTCCCTTTTCAATGCTTCTTTGGTATTTTCCCTGCTTCTCTTCATCCCTCCCTTCTTCTCTGTGTGCCCCCAGGCTTGCTCCTTCCCCTCCTCTTCCCTTCCTCATGGAAATGGGCAGGCAAGGCCCCCTCCTGTCTGCCTGAGGATGGAGCCTGGCTTCACCCCATTACTCTGCTTCCCACGCATGAGGGGTGCCAGGCTGGGAGGGAACAGAGCTTGGATGGGTTCTGCCTTCCACCGCATGCCATCCATCTTCTTCCTGGCATGGCAGGGGCAATATGCTGTAATTACTGCCTGGCTACCTCCAGTCTGAAGGGTACCCCCAGGGGCTGCACCAGCAACCACCACCTGTGGCTGTGAAGGGCTGTTCTGTGTAACCTTCTTCCTGAATCCTTCTTTGGCCTGGGAGAATTGACTTCACCTCCTCCAAAAAGTCTTCTTTGATGATGGGTCATCCCTGTATAAAAGTGTCATCCCCCACTTCCAATGTCTCCCATCACTTAGCTGGGATTTTGTTCTTCTCCCATTAATTAGATACCACAGTTATTTGTGTACATAATGGGATTTCGAGGTAGAAGGGATGTTAGAGGCAATCTAGAGCCCAACCCCTTCATTTTGCAGAAGAGGAACCCAAAGCCAGACAGATTAAATTACTTGCCCAAGGACACACAGGTAGTAAGTGTCAGAGTGGGGATTTTGTGAATCTAAACTCAGTACTGTTTCCTACTATGCAACATTGCTCCTTAGATGTCTTTTCCTCTAATAAATTATAAGGTCCTTAGGAGCAGGACCAGTTGTCATCTCTATCTCTGTATCCCTGTGCCTAGCACAGTGTTTTGTATATAGCATCTGGAGAAATTCACTGGAGAAATTCCTCCTGCTGGGGAACGCTGGAAGTGAGACAGGGATGAAGAAGAGAAATGAAATATCTGGACTTCTTTCTCCCCCCTTGTTGAATGAACTAGGTAACTTCCCCTCGGTAATTTCATTTTCCCGAGGTTTAGGAGATTGAGAGGGAAGACTTGAAGGTTTACATTATAAAATCATCAATCTAAGGCTGAAAAAATCCTTAGCAGCTATTTTACAGATCAGGAAATGAAGGTCCAGAGGGGCTGTGACTTGTCCAAGGCTACACAGATAGTGACTGAGGCTGGATTTGAATTCAAGTCTTCTGACTCTAAAGCCAGTCTTGTCACCTCTTCAGGTGACCCCATGCAGCCTCCATCTCCAGGCCTGCAGCCTTGTCCTGAAGGGCTCTCCCTTCTTAGGAAGGAAAGAGTGATTCAATTTGATCTTTTTAGACAGCCTGCAGCCCACTCCCAGAGCAGGTGGGAACCCCTGAATCCTGCTCTTAGACTTGGAAAGGAAGCAGGAGAAGATGGAGGCACTCAGCCTTATAATGTAACCCAAAGAGCACTGGATTTGAAAGTCCTGACTGAAACATACTAGCTATGTGACCTTGGGCAAGCCTATGTGGCCTTTCTGGGCCCAGGTTTCTTGAGCTGTAAAACCAGAGAGCTGAGCTAAATGATGTCTGAAGGGTCCTTTCCAGGTCTAAATCCTGTGTTCCTTGCCAGTGAGAGACCCTTGACCCAGGGGTCTGAGCTCCAGTAACCTTAATCCTCTTCCCAAACCCGGAGACTCCCCTCTGCTTTTTTTCCCTTTCTTTCAGTCCATCTCTGGATAATCCTGTGACAAGCCTCCTATGGAAAAATGGAAGGGGAGATCCAGAAGAGAGTTTCAAGTCCCCCATCTCTCAACCCCCCTCTCCTGGCCTTCTTGCTCCACCACAGGGGAGTTTCCAAACGACTGAAAATAGCTTTAAATTAGGAAAAAGAGCTAAACTGCCAGGGTCCTTTGGTCTATTAAAAGCTGAGCAGAGGCCACTCAGCTCCCCTGGCTCCCCCTGGCTCCTGTCCGGCAGGGAGCGGTTTTGCATTTGAAGCCCTGAATGGCAGCTCCGCTAATTTTGAACAATACTGCCGAGGATGAAAGGCATTCGGCTGCCATCAGGGGCTGGGCCGTGTGCCGCAGGAGCCAGGGCTGGCTAGCCAACCCCAGCTGTTTCCCTTTCAGCCACAGTCGGGGGGGAGAAGCATAGCTCTCCCCCCTGCCCGCTGGGTTTGCCAAAATTAGGAAGGATCTACTTGCCCGGAGACCTTTCATCCCCCCAGGTGGGAGAGGTGGGGGTGGGGTAGGAGGAGGGAGCTGTGAACACCTGTAAAGAATCTCCACCGCCCTCCTCTCTGGTTACAGGGAGACTGCCCACCTCGGGCTGGGCAGTGGGGAACCAAGGCACAGGCTGGAGCCAGGAGTCAGGGGGTCGGGTGTTTCTAATGACTGGACAAAATGTGAATGTCGCCTTCATGCCTTCATTCATTCATTCATTCATTCATTCATTGAGGAAGCCTAGTATAGAGGAAACAGCACTGGTCCTGTAGTCAGACACCCGGGCTAGTACAGGTCCTGACTGCTAATGATTACTAGCCCCAGACCTGGCACTCCACCATTCCAACCCCAGAGTCAGAACCTCATCTTCTTCAACTTAAAAATGGGACCTATAATACTTGCATTGTCTTTCCTCTAAAGGTAAACCTTAACCAGCTATAATATTATGTGGGAGCTATTATTTACCTCCACTAAAATACTTTTCTCCCATGGGGTGAAGATGATGCTGAGTTCTTGTGGGTCATGCCACCAGCTAATGGCCACTGTAAGAGAAAGGCTTTGAGCACTCTCTCAGTGATGGACTCCCTATTTTATTCAAGTATTTTGTCATCACCCCCTATATTCCAGGATCTATGTTAGATGCTGGGCATACAAAAGCAAAAATGAAGAAAGTCCCAATTTCTGGTTGAGGAAAAACAACATATATGCAGATAAGAAAATATACCAAGGGAACACCAAGTAATTTGGGGGAATGGGTTACAAGAGTGGGGAATCGAGAAAGGTGGTGTATAGCAAGCAGCTGGTGCTTGAACTGAGTCTTGAAGAGAGTGAGGGATCTCAAGAGGTAGAGAGATAAGGAGGGAGAACATTCTAGGCATGGGAGGGTGGGGTTGGGCCACCTGTGAAAAGACATGGAGGCAGGAGATTAAACATCATGTATATGTAACAGCGAGTAGGATAGTTTGGAGGGTGTTGATGAAAGAGAGAAATATAAAATAAGTCTAGGAAAAGTAGACTGGTACCAGATCATGAAGGGCTTTAAATGTTTAACAGAAGAACCCAAGACCAGCTCATTTCAGCAAGACCACACCTGGCCACAGCACACAGCCACAGCAATTTACCAAAACCATCTACTGATACTATCAATCAACCAATAAATCAATACATATTTATTAAGCACCTTCTATATGCCAGGCACTGTGCTAAGCACTAGGAATACAAAAAGAGACAAAAGACAGCCCCTACCCATTACAATCTAATGGGGGAGACAAAGTGCAAATACATAGATACAATACAAATAGGTAATTAACAGAGGGAAAGCATTAGAATTAAGATGGGTTGGGAAAGACTTCGGGGGAAAAGATGGAATTTTAGTTGAGACTTAAAGGAAACCAGGGGTGTCAGTAGGCAGAGGTCAGGAGGGAAAGTGTTCCAAGCACAAGGCACAGCTGGAGAAAATGCCCAGAGCTGAGAGATGGAGTATCTTGTTCATGGAACAGTCAGGAAGCCAATGTCACTAGGTCAAAGAGTAAGGTGTAAGAAAATTGGAAAGGTAGGAGGGGGCTAGGTTATGAAGGGCTTTGAACGCCAAACACAGCATTTTATATTTGATCCTGGAGACAATAGCGAGCCATTAGAGTTTACTGAGTAGAGGTGAGGTGACATGATCACAGAGGAGCTGCTCCTCATTGGCAGAAGAACCACTGACAAAATCCCAGAACTTTGAAGCATTGCAATATCATTACAAAATAGCACAAAAAACTGAGCCTGGATCTGGGAATACAAAGAGAGATATAATGAAGCTCCTGACCTCAAGGAGCCTATAATCTAACTGGAGTGGGGGGGGGGGGGGGGGTCATGACACAAATGCAAATAACTTCACAGCGAAAGGTAGGGAAAT
>NW_020948951.1:2713132-2719437 GCF_900497805.2 Vombatus ursinus | reverse complement strand
GAAGGAGGAAGTCTGAGAGGGAAGAGGGTTCATTCCAGGCATAAGGGACAGCATGAGCAAAGGCACTGAGGTGGGAGAGGGAAAGACAAGGTTGGGGATAGAGAATCATCAAAGAAAAGTAGTATGAGAGATAATGCCCACTTCCTTCATGCAAGGTGAGGGAGGGAGAGCCCTGTACTGCATGCTGCACACAATGTGCTTCTTTAACTTCTGATTGGCTAAGAGAATGTTGTAAGAGACATGTTGTAAGGGACTTACTTGGGAGATAAAGGAGAGAGAGACAGAGACAGAGACAGAGACAGAGAGAGAGAATTTGAATAGGACTAGAGCCCTCTGAGCCAAAGACACATATGAGGGCTGGTCCTAAAGCAGTTTGGATTTCCAGGGCATGTGATTCTAGAGAGTGCTGGAAGAAGACCTCCCTTGGGTGAGATCATCTCTTCTAGTTTGAGCTGAGATCCTATCTCCCCAAAAATGATGAGCTCATTTACACTTGTGTATTTTCTGATATATATTCTAGTCTATAGAACTTCTCCAATTCCTGCTTGCTATTTTGTTTAGATACTGGGTTTACTTACTAGTCTCTATGTGAGAGGGTCTTTTGTGTAACTGGCCCCCTTGCAGTCCCTTGACTGACTGCTTACAATATTCCATCTCCCATCTTTATGCTTTGGCATTGGCTGTCCCTTATGTCCGGAATGCTGTAGTCCCTCACCTCAGCCTCTTATCCTCTCAGGCTTGCTTTAAGACTAAGATCAAATATGATCTTATTTAGCAGGCTTTCCTGGTCACCTCTGCTTCTAATACCTTCCACTTTCAGAATGCCTTTATATACTCTGTATATATCTTGGATGTACCTGGTTATTTATTGTCTCCAGCATTACAATGTTTGTTATTTGGGAGAAAGGGCTATGTTTTGCCTTTTTTTGTATTCCCAGTGCTTAGCACAATACCTGGCACACAGTAGGTGCCTAATAAATGCTTGTTGATTAACTGAATGAAGGGTAAAGCTAATGAATGTAATCTAAAGGCTAACCTATCCCATAAGAGTGATAAGGGAATTGGCTTTTGTTATAAACCTATCATACACCTAGAGTTATTTGAGGGGTAGCAGATAGATTTAATTCTAGCCTGGTACCCCTCTTGGAGACCGAAGGAAAAACTGCCATGCCTCAGTAGTCCAGGGCATTTCCTACCTCTCAACCTTCTCCTGCTCCTGTTCCCAAATTATTGTGCTGGTGATATAAGCACTGCCCTTTTCTTTTCTTGTTTTAATAATATTTTATCTTTTCCCCAATTACATATTAAAACAATTTTTAACATGTTTTTAAGTTTTGAGTTCCAAACTATATCCTTCCCTTCTTCTCCTCCCCGCTTCCTGTGATGATATAGTCAATACATGGAGCACTGCCCTTTTCCTACTCTGAAAAAGTGGGCCAAATCTCAGATCATATCCATCCATGCCACCTTCAAACCACATCTACATATTTTAACAATCCACACACGAATATATCTAACAGAGATAAGATTGTAAAGGAAAGTTGGATTGTGATGGAGCTACAATATTCGCACACAAAGCTTCTATGAATAAATGTTCATTAAAGCAATGAGGAGACACTGAAGATCTCTGAGTTGAGAAGTAACATGATCACATCTGTACCTTAGGAAGATTACTCAAGTAGTGGGTACTCAGGCACCCAAAAGGCAATGGAGAAGTGTATAATACATACCCTTAGAAGGTAGATGTGTCAAACTCTATGTCCTCCAGAGGAGGGCAACCCAAACCAGATTAAAATGCAACTGTGAAATGTTTAAAAAAAATAAAATATAACATAGAAAATAAAATTTGTGATTTTCTAAATCAATGTGCAGGAGCCAGGGATCTATTTCTATTTGATATCACTGACATATGGGATATATCACTGAGGAAATAAAAGTGTGAGAATGGAGGTAAAGTGGCCATGTGCAGGATAACAGATGGACAGCATGAGTTTCACTCTGGTACCTTCAAAATGTTAAAAGACCCAGAGGAAGGCCTCTATTACATTGGACCAGTCCTCAGTAGGAAAAGGACCGATGAGAGAACATAAGTAGGAATCTAACAGGATGAGAAGGCATCAGTGGGCTTCAATTCTCATCATTGGTGGGAACGCTGAGATTACAGATCCTGTGATGTATCAAAATAGCCCACATCCTAAATTCTCAACTTCAGCTGGTCTGGTCCTCTCCCCATCCCCTGGATGTTCCTTCCCATATCTATCTCTACCCCCATTTACAGCTGATCAAGTATCCATCTTTTACCACCCAGACCAAGTTCTATCTTCTCCAGGAAGCCTTGCCTGACCACACCAGGCCCCAGTGAACTCTCCTTCCTCTGATCTGATATAATAATATTTGCTGTCTATACCACTAATTGGCCATCAAACTAATTATTTTTATTTACTAACTATACCACTAATTGGGCATTGAACTAATTATTTTTAATTTATTGTCTATACCACTAATTAGGCATTGAACTAATTATTTTTATTTATTGTCTATGCCACTAATTGGGTATTGAATTAATTATTTTAAAATTCTGCTCTTCATGCCACTATTTTAGCAGTTAATTAAAAAACAATTTTTTTTGACACGTGAGGGTCTTCTCTCTCCCACTAGACAAAAGCTCCTTGAAGGTAGGACCATCTTCAGTTTTGATGGATCCCCTGAAGCACCCAGCGCAGAGTTGTCACAGAATGCATATCCACTAAATATCTGGTGGATGATTTGATGACACAGAATTAATGTGCCCTGGATCCCAAGTTGGAGCTCACACCTCTAACATCAGCAATGGAAGATCTGGTGGCAAGGTCACTTGTAAGACTTGTCCTTCCTGCCGTGCCCACCCTGATTTCCAGCCTCAGGTGAGAAGAGAAGCTACCTTCTTCTGACCACATGCCTCCCATCTCCTGCTGCATGTGTCCCCTGAGGGAAAGCAGCAAAGTTTGAGTTCCCATCTGCACCAGGGCAAGGCAATTTCCAGCTTTGGCTTCGATTACCTGATCTCCGCCTCCAGATGAAGAGGAGCAGCCTTCCCCTCTGATGGCTGGTCTTCCCTCTTTTGGTATGCCTGTGCCCTGAGGGAAGAAGAAGCAAAAAGTTGGTGGGACTTCCATCTTCTACTGGGGCCGATTCGATTTCCATCTCTTGCTGCACCATCTCTTGCCTAATCCCCAGACATCAGAGAGAAGAGAAGTGAAACAGGGACTTCCATCTGACTGAACACCTTCCATCTTGAATTTCTCCTGCTTGATCTCCAGCCTCCTCTGGGAAAAGAGTGGCGCCTTCCATTCAATGATGAAAATATTTATCCTACACACCCCTGATTCTGATTCTAAACCCCTATAGGTCATCAAGGTCATCATCCAAACACTATTCCCCATTTCCTACCACCTGATTACTTATTTCCCTCCCCTTCAACCATCTTACCCCAAAGTCCCAACCAAATGCTACCCATCTCTTTCACTGTGCTCTCTGGAATGGCTGGAATAAGCAACAAACTTTTCCTCATTTTAAATCTTTTCCTCTCCCATTCTTTCCATTTTCTAGCAATCACTGGGACCTGGCTCTCCACTGACAACAAAGCCTCCAGGGCCCACCCCTTCTAGTACTGATTGCATCTTCACTCATTCCCCAGGCTCACTGGTTGAGGTGGGAGGAGTTGAAATGTTCCTTTCTCCCCACGGCCACTTCCAGGTTCTCTCCCTACTTCCATCAGTCAGTAACATCTCCTCCTTTGAGGTCCATAAAATCCACATCTTCCACCCAATCAAAACTCTATAGCTGTTGTCTGCAGACCTCCAGGTCATTCTTCTTCCTCCCTTATCAAGTTCAGTACCTAGTTCATAATTCTTCTCTCCTCCTCAACTCTTGACCTCATACTAGGAGACTTCAACATACGTATTCTCTCTCAAACATTCTAACCACTCAGTTCCTCAACTTACTCAGCTCCCATAAGCTACTCTTCCACCCCACATCAGCTACACACAAAGATGTCATACCTTGAATGTTACCATTACCCACAAATGTACCACATTCATATTCAAGAATTCTGAAATCCCTTTATCTGATTATGGATTTTCATTGCTTCCTCTGTCTTTTCTTACCAAACCCTACTTTTCATCCACACTCTGACCTCCAATCCTACTATCTAAGTAACTTTCCCACTCTCCAGAGGGACTCTTCCAAACATTTACATTCTTCCTCAAGCCTCCCATGGGTCCCCCTCCCCCACTCTCTCAGCTGAGAACCTTACCTCACATTTCACCAAAAAAATGAGGCCATTCACCATAAGATCCCTTTTTTCCTCTCCTCCTCATTTCAAATGACTCAGATGCCTTCTGTCATTATCTTCACCCCTGTGTCACATGAAGAGGTGGCCCTGCTCCTTACCAAGACAAACCCCACTGCCTGCACAAGCAATCCCATTCCATCCCATCTCCTCCAACAGATTAACCTCTCTCTCATCCCCACTCTGTTACTTATCTTCTATCTTTCCCTGTTATTGGCTCCTTCCCTACTGCTTTCAAACGTACCCATGTATACCCCATCCTCAAAAAACTCTCACTTGATCCTTCCCTGATAACTATCATTCCATCTCTTCCACCCTTGGTCACTAAACTCTCTAAGAAAACCATCTACAACAGGTGACTCCACTTTCTCTCCTCTCATTCTTTTTACAATCTGGCTTCTGACTTCATCATTCCATTAAAACTGTTCTCTCCCAAGTTACCAATGATTTCCTCATTGCCAAATCCAATGGCTTTTTCTCAAACCTTATTCTTCTAGACCTCTCTATAGTCTTTGATACTGTTGATTACCCTCTTTCCCTTGATGCTCTCTTCTCTCCAGGTTTTCAAGACACTTGTATCTCCTGGTTCTCCTCCTACCTATCATACCACTCCTTTTCAGTCTCCTTTGCTGAGTCTTCATCCAGGCTGGCATCTCATACCCTCCAACTGTAAGTGTCCCACAAGTCTCTGACCTAGGCCCTTTTCTCTTCTCCCTCTATGTTACTTCACTTGGTGAACTCATCAGCTCCCAAGGGTTTAAAGATCATCTTTATGCTGATGATTCTCAAATCTATCTATCCTGCCCTAACCTCTTTGCTGACCTCTAGTCTTGCAGCTCCAACTGCCTTTCAGACATATCAAACTAGATGTCCAGTAGACATCTTAAGCTCAATATGTCCGAAACTGAACTCATTCTTTTTCTCCTAAACCTTCCTCCCTTCCAAACTTCCCTCTTCTGGTAGAGGGCAACACCATCATCCCAGTTCCCCAGGTTCATGACCTAAGTGCCATCCTCAACTCCTCACTATCTCCCACCCTTCATGTCCAATCCGTTGCCAAGGCCTGATTTGACCTTCCCAATAGCTCTCAAATACAAGCCCTCTCTTCTCTGATACTGTTACTACCCTGGTGCAGGCCCTCATCACCTTACAATTAGATTACAATAGCTTACTGGTGGATTTGCCTACTATAAGTCTCTCCCCACTCCAATCTATCCTCTATTTAACTGCCAAAGTGATTTTCCTAAAGTACAGGTCTGACCATATCAACCCCCTATTTGATAAACTCCATTGGCTCCATTTCACCTCCAGGATAAAATCCAAAATCTTTTGTTTGGTATTCAAAACCCTTCATAACCCAGTTCCCCCCATACACCTATATAGTCTTCTTATACCTTACTCCTCACCCCATACTCTTCAATCCATCACTTGGTTCCAGGCATTTTCTCTGTCGGTACTCCGTGCCTGGAATGTTCTCCCCCCTCACTTCTGCCTCCTAGTTTCCCTAGTCTTCTTCAAGGCCCAACTAAAATCCCGCACTCTCCAGGAAGCCTTTACCAACCCCTCTTAATTTAGGTATCTTCCTTTTGTTAAGTATTTCCTATTTATCCTGTATATTGCTTTTTTGTACATACTTTGTTTGGGTGCTAATTAGAATGTGAACTCCTTGAAGGCAGAGACTGCCTTCTGCATCTTTTTGTATCTTCAGTGTTTAGCATAGTGCTTGCCACATAGTAGGCACTTAAATGCTTATTAACTGACTGACTGATCTGGCGCCAATTGTTGGGTCTATCACAATGAGATTCATCAACGAACATGGGACAGGAGGAGGAAGCACATACATGAGAGAGATGGGGCATTGTTGTATAGTACAGAATATAGGAAACCTCAATTCTAGTCCCCCAACATAATTTCATAATTTCTTTCTCTCTCTCTCTCTCTCTCTCTCTCTCTCTCTCTCTCTCTCTCTCTCTCT
>NW_020948951.1:2702274-2713122 GCF_900497805.2 Vombatus ursinus | reverse complement strand
TCTCTCTCTCTCTCTCTCTCTCTCTCTCTCTCTCTCTCTCTCTCTCTGCCTCTGTATCTGTCTGTCTGTCTCACACACAAACAGCATACAACATATAATACACACAGCTCTGTGTGACTATCAATTCAATTCAACATTAGGTTATGCGACCATGGGCAAGTTACTTTAACTCTCTGAGTGAGGAACCAAGAACTTCTTGGGGAAGAATTCTTTCTCTGACAAGAACTGCTGGAAAAACTGGATAGCAGTATATATATATATATGTGTGTATATATATATATATATATATATATATATATATGAAAGATTTCAATCAGTATCTTATGCAATATACCACAATAAGTTCCAAATTGACACTCAACTTGAATATAAGTGGTCATATCATTTTTTAATTAGAGGAAAATGGATGAAGCTATTTTTCACAACTATGGCAAAAGAAATAATTATTTTTAAATGTAGCTTATATTGTTAGTGGGTTTTGTTTTTACACAAATCATTTCTGAACATAATCCATTACTACTCCCCTACCCATCAAGTCGTTCCTGTAACAAAAACTTAAAAAGAAAGGGGGAAAAAAAACAAATAAAATATCAAAGATATGTGATAGTATATGCAATATTCTCCATGTTTAGTTCTATACCTCTGAAATAAAGGGAGAGACAGATGTTTTCTTAACTATTCTCCAGGGAAAAGCTTGGTCATTATAATTATGCAGTATTCGCATCCATCTTTTTGTCCTTTCCATTTTCATTTTTGAAGTTACTGCATATACGGTTTTTATGATTCTTATTTCCCTCTGTATCAGTTCACATAATTCTCCCCATATTTCTATGAATTCTTCATATTAATTTCTTATGGCATAATAATATTCCATTAGAGGGGAGAAATGTTAACTTCAACAAAGGATGGAGTAGATCACAAAAGATAAAATAGATAATTCCAATTAGATGAAATTGAAAAGCTTTTGTAAGAACAAAAGCAACATTGTCATGATAAATAAGGAAACTGTCAAATGGGAATTAAGTATCTCTGATAAAGGTCTGATACCCAAGATATATAGGGTAATAAACGAGACCAAGTACCATTCCTCAGTGAAGTGGTCATAGGGTATGAGCACATAGTTCTCAAAAGGAAATTTACAAAGTATTAAGAATCACATGAAAGACCTTTCCAAATCACTAATAATAAGAGGAATGAAAATCAAAACAATTCAGAATTTTCAATTCTGAATTTTCACACTCAGCAAATGGACAAATGACACAATTTAGAAATAGTCAAAATTGGAAGGGATATAGGAAGACTTATACTAACACCCTGTTGGTGGCACTGTGAATTGGTACAACTGTTCCAAAAAGCAATTTGAAATTATGCTTTAAAAAAAGGAAAATGAAAATGTCAATGCTTTTTAACCCATAGATCTCATTACTATATATGTACATGGTACGGCAGCTAGGTGGTGGAGTGGATAGAGTACTGGCCCTGGAGGGGCCTGAGTTCAAACCTAGCATCAGACACTTGACACTTACTAGCTGTGTGACCCTGGGCAAGTCACTTAACCCCATTGCCTAGTCAAAACAAAAAACAAATAAAAAAAACTATATATGTACATGTACACACATGTGTGTATGTATGTGTACCCACACATATATACATATGTATACACATACGTATATATGTACACAGACATATACTCTAAGGAGGTCAAAGACAGAAAGAAAGGTCTTAAATACACCAAAATATTCACAGCAATGCTTTCTGTGATAGCAAAGAACTAAAAACAAAGCAGATATCCACTGGGGAATGGCTAAACAAATTGCGATACATGAATATAATGGAATATTTCTGTACCATAAGAAATTATGAATATATCAGATGTGGTAGTGCAAGCCTATAATCCCTCCTACTAGAAGAAGCTGGGACTGGTGGGTCACCTGAGTTTGGGAGTTCTGAGCTATTTTGGACTAAAGCTCATAAGGTGTCTTCAGGAGGCAGACCAGCCACCAGCCTGCCTAAGGTGGGGCTAACTGACCAGTTCAGGAAAACAGAGCATGTCAAAGCTTTTGTGCTGATCAGTATTGGAATTGGGTTCCTGAGTGGCTGCTAAACTTCCAGCCTGGTGAGCTGAAGAGACTCAATCTATAAAACACTGATGAATATGAAGAGCTCAGAAAAGCATGAGAACATGGAGGAACTGGTTTGGAGTGAAAGAAACAGAACCAGGAAAACAATATACACATTGATATATACAACTATACAAATGAAAAGAACCAAGAAAAGGGTAGGGAAGGAAAGGGAAAGGGAAAAATAAAAGGAAAGGGAAGGGAATGTTGTATAAATATAATGGCTCATCTTGGCCCTAGAGAAGAGATGAGAAAATATACATCCCTTCCTTCATTACAGATGTGTGGGGCAATGGATGTGGAATATCACATATCTGGGTGCTATGTTGGTCACTTTTGCTGAACAACTTTGTTTCTCTCTCTCTCTCTTTTTGGCAAAGCAATTGTGGTTAAGAGACTTGCCCAGGGTCACACAGCTAGTAAGTGTCAAGTGTCTGGTCTGAAGCTGGGTTTGAACTCAGGTCCTCCTGACTCCAGGGCCAGTACTCTATCTACTGCACCACCTAACTGCCCCTCTCTTTCTTTTTTAATCTTTGTTACAAAGATGGCTCAATGGGAAGAGGAAAGGGCAAGGCATAGATCTGGAAATGAAGGTAATATGTAAACAAAAGGCATCTATTTAAAAAGAGAAGGATAGTGTCCGGAATAAGGGAAGGTAACAGTTGGAACAGTCTGTCCTAGTTAGAGTAGTGGGTAGGTAGGTGGCAAAGTGGACAGACTGCTAGGCCGGGAGTCAAGAAGACTCATCTTCCTGACTTCAAACCTGGCCTCAGACACTTACTAGCTGTGTGACCCTGGGCAAGTCACTTAACTCAGTTTGCCTCAGTTTCCTCATCTGTCAAATGAGCCAGAGGAGGAAATGGCAAGCCACTACCAAGAAAACTCTAAAAGGGGTCACAAAGAGTCAGACACGACTGAAACAAATGAACAACAACAACAGTTGAACTACATCTGAAGTCTCGTGTTCAATTCTGGGCACTATGTTACAGAAAAGGTAAGGATAACTAGAACATGTCCAGAAGAAGGTGTCCAGGATGTTGAAAGGATTGGAGAATATGTCATACAAGGATAAATTCATGGGACCACAGATTTAGAGCTGGCTAGAAGTGTCCTTAGTAGCCATCCAGTCCAATCCCCTCATTTTACAGATAAGGAAACTGAGACCTAGAGGGGTTCAGTGACCCAAGGTCATTCAACTAGTAAGTATCTAAGGTAGGATTTAAATCCAGGTCCTTTTGGCTCTAGGACAGGGGACCATTTTTGTGGTCATGGTTTCCTTTCGCTGTCTGTTCAAGCCTATGGCACCATTCCCAGAATGTTTTAAAATGCACACACTAAAATGCAAGGGATTACAAAGGAAACCAAAGGTTAGTAAAAAATAAAGATACCCAAGTTCACAAATTCCAGGAAACCTAGACCCCAGGTTAAGATTCCCTGCTGTAGGAACAATATTCTATCCACTACACCAGGCTGCATCTCTCCCAGGTTAAAGGAACTAAGGTTGATAGCCTAGCAAAGAGAAAGGGTGACATGATTGCTACATTCAATTATCTAGAGGGCTGTCATGGGGAAAAGGGGCTGACTCGTTCTTCTTGGCCCCAGAAGGCTAAACCAGAAACAATGGGCAAATTTGGCATTGATATAAAGAAAAAACTCCTAACAATTAGATCTGGGTCAAAGCAGATTGGATTAACTTAGAAAACAGTGGGATTCCCCATCACTGGAGCTCTTCAAGCAGGCACTGGATGGCCACTTGCTGGAAACTCTTGTTTGGGTTTGCCCTGGACTAGATGACCTCTAAGGTCCTCCCTGACTCTAAGACTCTGTACATTCAGATGCTCTCATGAAACCCTTCACAGCTCTAAGATCTCTGATTTCTATGGCAAACAGCCTGGGGTTGAAGAGAACACTGGCGAGATTGCCTTCTGCCTTTCCAGTTGAGAGGCTGCCACCATGGAGGGATCCACACCTGGTCCACCTTAAGGCAGCATGGCTCCACCTGATGCCAGACCTCCCCCAGGAAGCAATACAATCCATTCCTGGGTATCCCTAATAATTCAAAATTTCTATGGTATGTTGGGCCAAAACTTGCTACCCTCACATTTCCACTCATGGATTCTACTTGTGCTTTTTGGAATTTAGTTCATTTCAGTGAGCACTTATTAAGCATCAGTAGTATCATTGGATCATCGATTTAGACCTGAAATCAGGCCCCAGAAGCCTCTAGTCCAGCACCCTCATTTTGTAGCTGAGGTTTAGAAAGATGGTCCTTCCCAAAGGTTACATGGGCATGAAGTATCAGAGGCAGGTCCTCTGAATCCAGAGCAGTGTTCTGTACCATGCTGCCACTGGGGTAGGCACTTGGGACACAAAGACAGAACTGAACTAGTCCCTGCCCTTGAGTCACAGACTAGAATCCAATCCCTCTTCTGTATGGCAGATGCACCCTTCAGATATCCTGAAGTCAATTTTTTCTCTAAGTTTTCTCTACTCCAGGCTAAACACCCCACATATCTCCAACTGTTCCTAATATGGCAGAATTCCCTTACCATCTTAATCACTCTACTCAGGGACAGGCGCTAGTTCGATCTCCCTCTTAAAGTAAGAGGCCTCAGAATTGAGATAATCCTCTAGATGTGCAACTCCTAGGGAGGACAATGGCATAAATCCTTCCCATGATATGGTGCCTTCTCCTTTACTTGTGAAATTGATTTTTTTTCAAGAAAAAAAATGTCATTTAAAATGCATCCTGTTAAATAAATTCAGTCCAATTTTCCAATCTGTCAAATTAATAGCAGCAATAATAATAGCAACTGGCATTTACAGAGCTCTTTAAGGTTTATAAAGAGCCTTGAATGTATTACTTTATTTGATATATTATTATTATCCCCACTTAAAAGATAAGTATTATTATCCCCATTTAATAGATAAGGAAACTAAGGCTGGGTTATTTGGGCAAGGCCACGCAACTAGAAAGTATCTGAAGATAAATTCAAACTCACACCTCCCTGACTCCAACTCCAGTGCTCTATCCACTCTGCCATACTGTTCTCTAAGATCTTTTTGTATCCTTGTTAGCTGTCCCTCCCAGTTTATGTCATCCACAAATGTGATAAACAGGTCACCTAGGCCAAGTAATTTCATTTAATTTTTAAACATTTTGAACAGGACAGGGGCAAGGAGAGAGGCTGAGGCCAGGGATTTGCAAACTGATTTTACCTATTTTCCTCATTTGACCCTTACAACAACCCTGTGAGGTAGGAGCTAACATCATCCACTTTTACAAGTGAGAAAACTGAGGCTGAGAGGTAAGGTAATTTGCCCAGAGTCACATAGCTAATAAGTGGTCTGAGGTCTGATTTAAACTCAAATATCCCTGTCACCAAGTTCTGCTGTGACACCTTGCTGCCTAGAGACCTCCATCCAATATGATATTAACCCATTCAATCACAGTATCATAGACTTAGAACTGGAAAGAACCTTCAGGGCTATACAGGCCAACCAGGTATGGGCTGGAGGGCTCAAGAGAGACAATTGTTAAATTTTCAGTGTGAGAATTTACAGCTCAAAATCTGCAAACACTACAAATCAGGACTTGATTTGTTATTTTGTTGATTGCCTAGAGTCAACTTAAGAAAGTGATGGAGAAAATGTTAATAATTGCAGATTAAACTTAAAAGTGTGTCCTGAGGTTTTAAACATCTTCTAGAACACTCTGGAATCAGACCCACTCATTTTACAGAGGAGAAAACTCAAGTGATTTGCCCAAGGTCACACAAGTAGGAAGCCAAACAATCATTGAATCAAGAGCCTTTATTAAGTGTCTACTTTGTGCCAGGCCCTGTGCTAAATACTGGAAATACAATCCAAAGAATGAAACAATCTCTGCTTGCAATGAGCTCACATCCTAAGGGGGAATAATCATTTAAGTATGTATAATTGATATCGTGTTCCTTTCTTCTCAATGGGTGGGGAGGGAGAAAATTCGGAACTCAACATTTTAATTAGTTAATTAATTTTTTAAAATAATAGTAAGTGACCAAGTTTCAAGATACAATTGTTCACCCAGCTGTAAATGTGTCCAACTGTACCATCACTCAGGCTTCATTTCTTCATCTTGTCTACAAAGATATCTCAAAAAGACTTTGTCAGATGCTATACTGGAATCCAGGTGTATTGTGTCTATTTCACTCATCTACCAGTCTAATGACCACATCAAACAAACAAACAAAAAGATCAGATCTGTGTGTGTGTGTGTGTGTGTGTGTGAAATCATTTTGAAAATCAGAAAGCTCTACAATCTGTGTCAGACAGCTCTATGCTGCCTAAGTGTCCCCTATAATAACCTTGCTTCTTCACAGGTCTAGGATGATAACAACAATAGTAATAACATCAGTCTTTTAGAGCATGTTAAGGTTTGGGGGAAAGAGAAGAAAAGACAGGTGGATGGGGTGATGATAACTGAAAACAGAGAGAAGGAAGAGGGGCTCAGTGCTTACCTCAATTCTGTTTTCTCTGTAGAGGAGAATGACCTTTGCATTAGGAAAAAAAAATGAAATAAAAATGGCCAAGGGGCAGCTAATACTGGAGACAAGTATGGAGATAATAAAAGAGTGGATTTAGGCCCTTGATTCATTCAGATCACCTGGTCCAGATGACCTATGTGTCTGGTATTGAAAAAGCTGGAGGATGTGAATGCTGATATTTGAAAAATATCTGTGATATTTGAAAAAATATCTGTGATATATGTGATATTTGAAATCGTAGAAAAGGGAACAGGTTCTGAAGACTAGAGAAGGGTAAACATTGTCCCAATTTTCAAACAAAGGGAAGAGAAGAGATCTGCAAACCATAAGCTGGCAAACTTGACTTCTATTCCTGAGAAAATTCTAGAAGGGGTCATTAAAGAGATGGTTAGTGAGCATTTAGAAAAGTATGCAGTGATTCTAAAGAGCCAGCTTGGCTTCAAGAATAGATTAGACCAGACTAACCTTATTTCTTTTTTTAACAGGGTTACTGAGCTAGTAGATGAGAGGAATTCTCTAGATGTGGTCTACTTAGATTTTAGCAAATCATTTGATAAAATACCTCATGCTATTCTCATGGAAAAGATGGAGAGATGTGGACCAAATGATGAACAGTTAAACAGATTTGAACCAGTTGAATTCAAGGCCAGACTTAAGGAGCAGTTGTTAAGTAGAGTCAGTTTTGTAGGAGGTCTCCAGTGGAGTACACCAGGGCTATGTGTTTTGCCTTGTGGTGCTTAACACTTTTATCAGTGACTTAGATAGGGGCATAGATGGCATGGTCATCACGTCTGAAGACAACACAAGGCCAAGAGAAGTGGTTAACACACTAGAGACAGAATTAGGATCCGAAAAGTTCATGATAGGCCAGAATATTGGGCTTAATTGAATAACATGAAATTCAGTAGGGGTAAATCTAAAGTGTCACACTTGGTTCTGAAAATCAACTTCATAAATAAGTGATTAGACGGCCATTTGTCTGAGAAAGATCTTGGGATTTTAGTGGACTACAAGCTCAATGTGTGTCAGGAGTGTGATGAGGAAACCCAAAATTCTCATTAGAATTTGAGCTACAATAAGAGGCATAACATCCAGGAACAAGGGGATGACAATGTGATCTGTCCTGACTGGATACCATCTAAAGGACCAGGATCAGTTCTGAGAATCAAAGTTTCTCCAGGGGGCAGCTAGGTGGCACAGTGGATAAAGTACCAGCCCTGAAGTCAGGAGGACCTGAGTTCAAATTTGGCCTCAGACAAAACACTTGACACTTACTAGCTGTGTGACCCTGGGCAAGTCACTTAACCCCAATTGCCTAAAAAAAAAAAAAAAAAGTTTCCCCAGAACATCGACAAGCTGGATGGTTTTCAATGGAGAGCAATCTGGTGGAAAAGGGATTAGATTTGTCCTTTTTGGCTCAGGAAGGCAGAATGAGGAAGGATGGTTAGAAGTGACATAGAGGCAATTTCAGCTTGATGTCAGGAGAAAACAAACAAATAAACAAAACTTCTTTATCATGAAAGCTGTCCAAAAGTAGGTAAGATGCAATTCCTTTAAAACATGTAGTAATAAAGGGCAGTTAGGTGGTGCAGTGGACAGAACACCAGCCCTAGAGTTAGGAGGACCTGAGTTCAAATCTTAGCCTCAGACACTAGCTATATGACTCTTGGCGAGTCACTGAATGTTCTCTGATTGCCTCCAGGGGGTGGGGGGGTGGGGGAACAGATATAGAAGTAGATGGTTGTTGAAGATCCATCCATTGCTAAATTCTGTTTTTTTTAATTATATATTTATTACTTCATTTAATCTTCACAACAACCCTATGAGGTAGCTTCTATTATTAGTCCCATTTTACAGCTGAGGAAACTGAGGTTCAGAAGGATAGAAATTTTAAAGATGTAATAGCTGTGTTCAAGTAACTGAAAGGTTATACAATCAATCAATTCACAAGCATTTATTAAGCCCCTAACTATGCACCAGGGATTATGCTAAGAGCTGGGGGATTCAAAGACAAAAATGTAACAATCTTTACTTTCAAGGAGCTTACAGGGAAACAACATTTATGTGTTAAGCACAGTGTATACAAACTATATACAAAGTAGATGAAAGAGATTGGGGGAGGGGAGGTAGTAGCTGCAGAAAAGATGGGGAAAGCATTGATTCTAATTCTTCTTTACAACATGACTAATATGAAAATATGTTTAATATGAATGTATATGTAGAGCCTATATCAGACTGCATGCCATCTTAGGGAGGGGAGAAAATTTAGAACTCAAAATCTTACGGAAGTGAATGTTGAAAACTAAAAATAAATAAAAAGAAGGAAAAGAAAAGATGCAGAAAGGCAGAATTTGTAGCTTGGGCTGAACTCAGAAGGAGAGTAAGGATTCTATGGGGCAGAGGTAAGGAGGGTGTACATTCCAGGAATGGGGAGGAGGGAGGGAACAGCCTATACAAAGGCATAGAGATGAAAGATAGAGATATCACGTGTGAGAAACAGCAAGAAAGCCAAATTTGGCAAGTTCGCACCAAAAGTATATAAAGGGGAATGATGTATGAGAAGCCTGGAAAAATAGGTTGAAGGCAGGTTGTGAAGGGCTTTGAATGCCACGCACAGGAGTTCGTATTTGCTTCTGAAGGTCAGTAGGGAGCCAGTGGAGGCACTGAGGAGGTGGATGCCACAGTCAGGCCTGCACCTTAGGAATATAGATCACTTTGGCAGCTGTATGGAGGAGGGAGAGACTTGAAGCCAGGAGACTCATTAGTAGGTTACTGCAAGAGGTGATGAGGACTTAAGCTAAGGTGGTGGCCATATGAATGGAGAGAAGAGGATGGATGGGAGAAATGTACAAATGTCTATTCATCTGGAGGTAGAAATAGACAAGATTTGGCAACTGGTCAGTTATTAGGAGTGAGGGAGAGTGAAGAGTGGAGGCTGCCTGGATGACGTGGACCTAGGCGACAGGAAGGATGGTAGTACCCTAGACAGAAACAGAGAAGTTTGGAACAGAGGTGGGTTTGGGGAAAAACATAATGAGTTCTATTTTGGAGAAGCTGAAATTGAGATGACTGTGGAACATTCTGTTGGCAATGTCCAGTAGGCAGCTGGAAATTAGAGTTCAGAAAAGAGACTAAGGCTGGACCTACATATCTGATACTCATCTGCAGAGAGGTGATCATTGAACACATGGCAGCTGATGAGTTCACCAAGTAAGGGGATGTAGAAAGAGAAAGGAAGAGAACCCAGGACAGACCTTTGGGGGAACACCCACAATTAGGGGATTCCAGCATAAGACATGGAAAAGCAGTAGCTTGAGAAGTAGGAGAACAAGTGTGCTATCACACGTAGAGACCGGCTAAACTCATTCTGCTTGGCCCCAGAGGGCAAAATTAGAAACAGTGGCTACAAGGTACAGAGAGGCAGATTTTAGCTGACTATAAGGAAAAATTTCCTAAAAATCAGTACTATTCCATGAGTGGGATGGGCTGCCTCCAGGAGCTAATAATAATTTTTAGAGAGCTTTTCCAGTTTAAGACACTTTCCTAATTAGCCTTCAAGGCATTCTCATCCCCTAATTTGCAGATAGGAAAACTGAGGCTCAGAGAGGGAAAGACTCTGGCCTGCCTAGTGGATTCCTTATCACTGAGAGGACTCTTGTCCTCCAGTCTGGAAATTATGTCATTATTTTCATTACTTTCTTACAAAAATGTAGTGTTTACTTCCATTAGGAATTTTTTTTAAAAAATGTTATTCTGAAGAGTCCGATGGCTTCACCAGACCTCCAAAAGACCACTTACCTGGGATGTTGTTGAGAGTATTCCAGGTATAGGCTTACTTAGATGCCCTCTGGGATCCAAATCCCTCCCCCTATGAAATCCTAGATCTCTGTGAAATACATGACTACCTATCCCAGAGGTTGGGAAGTTCAAGGATTCTTCACTCTGATTTTAAACTGCAAACAAGGAAGTATTGCTCTGGAACTCACCTAAAGGGTTCCCTTCATCAGGAAGGATTGAGTCAGGATGGATCCAGACTCAACTCCATGGCCATATCTATGCCCATAGCACTGCCATGGCCAGTCACAAGCAGGAAAGCTGAGCTCACCTACAGGCTGCCCCTCAGAACCCATGCTTTGAGCCACCACAAACATAAATACACACACACACACACACACACACACACACACACACACACACACACA
>NW_020948951.1:2648412-2702264 GCF_900497805.2 Vombatus ursinus | reverse complement strand
ACACACACACACACACACACACACACACACACACACACACACACACACACCCTGCCTGGTCATGCAGGCACCCAGAGAACATAGCCTCTCTTGCACAATGTCTTGCTGGAATATTTTTCAGCGCAGAAAATGAGCCATTATTAAAACATCACCGCGACCAGCCAGGAAAAGTCATTTGCAGCAATTTATATCGTGTCACTGAGGCTGCTGAGAGGAAACAGGAGAAGAGAGGGATTTAAGGACTTGGTGAAAAATCACATTCCATCAGAGGGAGAACAGATGGGTATTTTTTCCCCACCCCTTTCCCTGGCTCAGGCTCAGAGTCAGGAATCTTAAATCAGCTGCAGATTTGATCTTTGTTTCATTTCCTGTGGGGTGAATCTATGGCCAAAAAGAGCCCAGTCAAGCCAGGCCTCAGGTGAATGTGACCACTGCAATTTACTGATTTTCACATCTTGCCTCTAAAACCCTTCCTTCCAGCTTGCCTCATTCCTGGAACTCCTACTGCTTTACTTCCTCTCTGTCTGGCTTCATTTTCTCCTTCACATCTCATCCAGACATCCACCCAGGCCCATTTTACCATCTGCTTACCATCCCTGTCCTGCTTCTCTCTCCCTGGACCTAGACCTCCAAGCTCTCTTCCCTCCCTCTCCTGAGAGAAGCTAATTCATTCATCTTTAGAGCTCCAGCCGAAAGGCCCAACCTAGCTGATTGTTAACTGAGTACAAACTAGACCTTCTAGCCATCTCCACCAGACCATGTTCTTTACATTCATTAAGGTTATGTTTTTATAGGCTTCACCTCCTCCCTTTTTATATCCCTCCTTTTCTAACCACCACTCCCTTTGAGATCTTGTCTTACCCTATTGAAGGAGTTCTTAACATGGGGCCACAGACCTGATAAATTTCATGGGGTCCTTGAACTTAGATGGAAAAAAAATTATGTCATTATTTTCATTACTTTCTTACAAAAATGTAGTGTTTACTTCCATTAGGAATTTTTTTTTAAAAAAATGTTATTCTGAAGAGTCCGATGGCTTCACCAGACCTCCAAAAGCACTTGTGACACAAAAACAACTCGGCCCTATTTTGATATAAGTCCCTTGAGGGCAACGACTGTGTCTTTTTTTACGTTTGTAACCCAGGTGCTTAGCAGAGTACCTGACACATAATAAGTGCTCAACTAGTTTTATTTATTCATTCATTCATTCATGCCCTTAACCCAGCTCCCTAGCATCACAGAGGTCCTAAGCAACTCTAATATATTCTAGAGTTGAGCCATAAAGGTCAGACCTTAGGCCTCTCTTAATTCAGTTCAATAAGCATTTGTTAAGTGCCTAGAATGTGCTGATCACTGGGGACACAAATAAATATGAAAATACTGCCTGCCCTCAAGGAGCTTACATTTTGCCAAGCTTGTCAGGCTCAGCGAAGGCAGGTCCCTAGAACAGGACTCTACACCAAGAAACTAGACCTGGGTTCCTAACTTTCCCCCTCGCTCCTCTGACCTTGACTCTTGTCCTCCAGTCTGGAAGCACGTTTAATTGTCCTCAACATCCCTGAAAAAAACTGTGGGCACCAAAAGACTTTCACGGCTCCCTAGCAAGCGGCAGGGTCTAGCCCCAGGATCCCTCTCTTCTTCTGACTGCCTGGTCCCTGGGTTATGGGACAGAGCAGCAAGGTGAAGGTGATGGTAAACTAATCCCTCAGCCCAAGAAAGACTGGGAACCAATAAAGAAATTAGGTTCTGGGGAAAAGAGATCTAGAGGAAAGGCCCAATGTCTCCTGGAGGAAGGCAAGTTCCCTCTGCAGAGTGACCTCTGGGCTCCCTCAAGCAGGAAGAGGCAGCAGGGAATTCCTCCCTAGTCTCCTCATCCTTAGCAAGATCCTCGCTCCACCACGGGAGAAGCTCCTCATGCTTTCCCTAGGCGCCCACCAAGGACCTTCCCATGCCTATCTCAGTCACTACTTTCTATAAACAGGGTTCTTTAATCTCTCTCCTACACCTCAATCCCTTTCCTTCTCTATGTCATTTTGTGGGGCTAGTCACCCAGGTTTTGCTTCAAGGCAGGGGGATGGGGGATGTTAGAGCGGGCTGGGATGTGACATAGACTTTCCCTAGAGCAGCAGAGACATATTTTTTTCTTCCATTTATTTCAGCAGCCCACCCTATTCCCCTTCGTTTCCACAACACATACAATGACCTGAAGCCTTTCAGATGGTAAGTCATTATGCTCCCTCAGGCTGCTCCTCGTATTTGTCATACTGAGCAGTCACAAGCACAAGTGAATCATATCTAGGCACTTGAGTATAGTTGTGTTCAAACGTGTATGTGTGTATGTGTAACACACACACACTCACACAGGCACCCAAAGAACATAGCCCTCATATTTCTGTCATACTCTCATATTCTGTAACATACTGGGTAACATCTACTAACCCTCCAACACTTTCCCCATTCTGCTTGAGCTTGCAATTTTCTAATTTCTTGGTACTGGTTTCTAGATTCTCCAAGAACCTGCCCATCCTTGCCCCTCCTCTTCTCTACCCTCTTCAGTGTATCAGGATCAGAAAACCTTGTTACTCTGCCTTGCCCCCATCCCTAACCAAGCTCCTACCTGTGTGCCAAGTATCCTGTCCTCCTCCAGAGTTGGTCAGGAAAAAGCATGCCACAGGAAGAGGTCTGAGTGGCTCAGGGCTCATTAGCTCTTCAGTGGTGAATGCTCCAGCCATGCATGTCAGGAAAGTGTGGATTCCCCACATTTCCCCCAGAGTCCCTAAAGACTCTTCCCAGTGACACCCCCTTACTTTATGGTCAGTCTTCTGAACACAGGTTCACCATAAATTATTTGCACTCATAGAATCCATTCCTATGCTTTAGCCTTTGCCCTCTCCCCTCCTTGAACCACAATTTTGCCCCTCCCGATCTTTCTCTCTCCTCCAGGTTCCACAACGCACCCTTCCAATGCAACATTTTTCTTCTTGAGCACTTTTTGTCACCTGATTCTTCCCAGTCCAACTCTCCACTTCACTCTCTCCTGGACTTGCAAAGTCCAGAGCAAGAGCAAGAGCTTCCTTTTCTCCCCTATCTCCAGCCAGCCTCCTACCTAGGGAGACAATAGAATTAGGGGCAGAAAAATTCAAATAGGAATAGGGGAAGGATGAGGAGGAGTGGGATGAAGAAAAGAGAAGAAGGGAAAAGAAGGGAGAAAGGAGAGGAGATGGAGAGAATGAAGGGTTACGGTTAGAGAGGAAGGAGAGAAAAGGGGAAAGGGGGAGAGGAAGGAAAGGTTCTATCTCCACTTCACCTTATCTCTATTTCCCTCCTTATCCTCTCTTTCCCCTTCCCCATTTCCTCTTCCATTTCTTCCCCTCTTACCTCACTATTCCTACTTACCTCTCGTCCCAACCTGTCTCCCATCCCCCATCCCAAATATTCACTACTTTTTTTGATTACCTCTACGCCACCCTCTGACTGAGCTCCTTAACTTTCCTCCTTCTGGCCCCTCCTGCCCCTCACAGTTAGCACACTCAGGTGAAGAAGTCCCTCCTAGCCTCTCTCACCCAGGGTCAGAACACTCACCTGGTGGCCTGGGAGTAGCAGCATATCAGCCCCTGGCCACTGGGGAGGAAAGAACTGTATGGAGGAAGGGGACCCCTGCGTGTTGAGAAGAGGATAGATTATAGATCTGGAGCTAGAAGAGAAAAGTACGGGCCACAAAAATTTTACATTTTTGTAAAGCGCCCTCACATTTTACATATGAAGAAACTGAGGCACAAAGAGGTTTAATTGTATTGCTCAGAGACACACAGGTTGTAAATAGCATTCAAACACAGGTCTTTCCTGACTCTAAGTCCAGTGATCTACCTACAAACCATGCTATCTCTCAAGTAACACCAGGGTGACAGAAGGGAAGATAAGGGGTAGGGGTATCCAAGGTGCCCAGGAGGTCTTCAAGACCTAAGGAACTGCATTTCCCTTGGACCCTAAGCAGCTCTAGCTAGCTGCCTTGGCCCCCAGCCTTCTGACAAAGGCCTGCACCATAACAGATTTCCTTACTGGCAAAAGGGAACACAGAACTTCTTTGAAAGACTGCAGAAAGGATGGGGGCAAGCTGAGCTTCCCCCTCTATCATCTTCGGCTAGGGAGTTACACACAAAACCTTGCCCTGGGCAGGCAGGAGAAATGGTTCCATTTAGCCCTCCTTCACCTTCCCTGAGTAGAGAAGGGTGGTGCAGAAGGTCTTTTGCATTATCCCGTCACCCCAGCACCTCCACTGTCCTCTGGCCACTCCATCTTCCTTCTTTCTCTTCTCCACCATCCCTCTCTTCTTCCATCTCCTTTCTCCTCCTACCTCATGTCCTCTCATCCTCCTCCTCCCTCATTTGCCTTTCCCTCTCTCCCCCTGCATCTGGATCCTCTATTCCCTCTCTCCCTTTTTCCTTCCTTCCCCTTCATTTCCTTCTCCTCCTTCCTCCTTCCCTTCTCTCTTGCCTCCTCTGTCCTTTCTCTTCCACCTATCTTTCTCCTTTCCTGTTTCCTTCAACCTCTCACTTCACTGCCTCATTCCCCTCACTCTTGCTCCAATCTCCCCCCTCATCTTTTCTCCCCATTTTCTTCTTCACCTTATGCCCCCTTTCTCCTTCCTCTTATCTTTTTTATCTTTCTCTTCTTCTCCTCCTCCTCCCTTTTCCCCTCCCTTTCACTTTCTTTTCCCTTCCTCCTCCCAAATTTTTTCCCTCCCCCAATCCTTCTCTCATCTACCTCAAATCCTTCCCTTCTCCCTCCCCCACATCCTCACTTACCTCTCTCCTTCCCCATTCTCCCCTTCGATCTCTCTCCTCCCTCTTTATTCATCTCCCTCCCCCTTCATTCTTTTGCCCTTCACCTCCCTCTTTATATTCCCTCCTCCCCTTCATTCTCTCCCATTCTTCCCCTCCCCTTTCTGTCCCCATCGTTCCTTTCCCTCCTCTTCTCTTTCTCTCCCCACTTCCCATCCACACTCCTCCTCCTTCCCAGTCTATCCCAGGCCTGTACATTTGCGCATTCGCAAGCAGGTACACGGGAGTTGAGCAAGGAGCACAAGGCGCGCCCGCGTGGGGCGTTTTAGCTGCACCTTGCACGCGTGTGCAAGCGTGTGCACAGCCTGAGCTGGCCCACAGCCTGCTTGCCGACTACTTCTTGCTGCTGCTGCCCCGGCAGCGCGTGGGTCTGCGTGGAGTGGGGCGGGAAAGCGCTCAAGGGTAGGGGGGTGGGGGTGAATATTGGCCTGGTTGCACTTCTGGAGCCCCTCCAGTCCAGGCTTTGGACCTCGGGAGGGAGGGGCCTACTCCAACCTTCACCCATAGGAGCCTACGTTAATGCTTTCAGCCGCTCCCTGGGAGCCCGCTCCGTTCCTTCTCTTTCCCCCACCTCCCATTTTTCGTAAAACACAGGAAGGGAAGGACCCCACAGGCACTGGAAAGGGATTGTCCTCTCACTCCCCTTGCAGTATCTGCTCCCATTGCCTTCTCTTCCCAATCCCTGCTGTTCTAGTCTTTGGATCTGCAGAGAAAGATGGGCGCCCTACCCCCCCCCCGCGCGCCCCCTCCCCTCGCAAAATAAACTTTTCCAGCCCCAGGGGAATCTTGCCTTACACTGACTGGGGGAGGGGATGATTAACACCTTCAGGCGAAGGCCAACCCGAGGACAGTAGTGAGTGTTCGAGAGGAGAGCAAGAAGGACAAGCTCTACACCGAGACCTTAGTGGGAGAAAAAGACCCTGACGACTGTGAAACCCTGAAGAAAAACTACAAATCCCAGCATCCCCTGGGCCACAGTTATTAGGTTATTATTTTTTTTTTCTTTCTGTTCTGGACTCCGAGGTCACTGGAAGCAGCTTCTGGGGTCGGGAGTTTGGGGGCACTGGGGATAGGGGGCCTACTGGGGAGCTCCTACAGGCATATGGAATGGTTATTACCCACTACAGGACCAGGGAGGATCTCAGAGCACTCTGCCAACCTAACATTGGTTGGTGTGCCTTTCAAAAGGGAAACTGAGGCCACAAAAGGGAAGAGGATCCCTCATACACACACACACACACACACTACACTGAGGTAGAGATAGACCAGAAACCGAATCCAGGCCTTCACAGTCTATATTTCCATTTATAAAATATAATCTTCGTACTACCTATCTCATACAGGGTTACCGTGAGGAAAGTGCTTTGTTCATCTGAAAATGCTTCTGAAATTAGTGATTAGTAGTGGTAGTATTGCTATTTCTTTCCCCATCTCCCATCACATCAGGGCTGAGCCAGGTCATACCTGGCTCCTGTGATCAGAGGGGAGATGAAGAGGAGCTCCCTTCTGCCTTGAGATTATGAAAGCAGAGCTTGAGAAATACCCTTTGGAACAAGTGAGAAGATCTAACCAAGGCCTTCCCTCCCCCTAGTCAGTCATTCAATAAGCATTTATTAAGTACCCATTAAGTGAAAGACGCCCAGGCATCCTGGCTCTCCAGGAACTCCCAGTCTAATGGGGGGAAAACAGGAAAACAACTATGTACAAACAAGATAAATTGAAGATAATCAACAGAGAGAAGGACGAACAGAGAAAGCACTAGGAGGAGGGTGACTTGGAGGAAAGTGTCTCCCTATGCTGATGTTCAAACTACTGCTCTAATCCCGCCTCCACCCACCCACCCACCCCTACTCCTGCCTCCAAAATTCTACACCCTATGTTAAAAATACGAAACTGGAGCATTGAATAGCGATAATGTACAAAGTTAGGGCAGAGAATCAAAGCCAGGTGTCGTGACTTCCTTGTCTCCTCCTCTTCTTCACTTCATCCAGTTCCAAGTGGCACTGGGGCCCCAGGGCAGCGTACTCCAAGTCGGGATTTGGCTCAAACCTTTAGTTTTGTCTGGAGAGTTCTACTCAGGCATCTAGTCCCACACCTCCAATCCAGGTTTTAAGGGATGCTCAATGTTCTTTTAGTCAGTGTTAGCCGCCCCCAAAATTATGTGTATCCCTATTCCCACTGTCTCCCACTGCAAGTTAAAGCCCTCAAGGAAAAGATTGGGCAGAATCTCAGTCCCTTCCCTGGAGATCCAGACCTGGCTTTCTACTGTTCCCCTCCCCCAAGCCTCACATTCTTTCTCTATTACCCCGACCTAGCTTTGTCCCTGTCCTAGGTCGTCTGTCTCATTTCCCACTGGTTGCCAGAACTGCCTGGTCCAGGTGTAATGAAATCCATCCTGGATTTTACCTTCCGCTTCTGTTACCCAGATCTGCGGGCGAGCTGGTCTCCCTTCCCCCTGGGATCCAGGACCAGATTTTGCTCTTCCCCACCCCTCCGTGGTCCTTCTCCCTTCTCTCTTTTTATCCCGAAACCTGACCCGGTTCGGTCTCCAGAGATCCTAACCGGACCTTACCTCTTATCATCATACGGCCTCCCCCTAGTGACAGCTCACTTTCCCTCCTTCTCCCGCCCTCATGACAGGTCTGTTCCTCCGAGATGTCCATCTTAGGACATCTAGGCCAGGTTTTGCGGCTCCCATTGTTTTTGCAAACGGGGATCCAGTCCACAGTTCCGGGGTGGATCCCGCTGCCTCCCTGCACCCCAGGGGGTAGCGGTTGTTGGCTTTGCAGCCCCAGGACCCAGGTCCTCCTCCTCCTCTTCCTCCTCCATCCCCTCCTTCTTCTCCTCCTCCTCCACCTTCTCTTCTTCCTCCTCCTCATTCTCTTCCCACTCCCCCACCAGATTCCTGGGAATCCGAGGCTAGGCCGTGTCCTAATTATGCCTAGCAGCTCTCAGCAATGTATTTTGCCTGGATACCGGTCCTGTTGCTAAATCCAGAGCCGAGTTTTTCTTTTCGCCTCTGAAGCTAAAACTCCTCTCTGCCTCCCAGGAGCACAGAGAATATTTATTGAGACCCTAGCCTCAACCCCCCACCTCACCCCAACTAAAATATACAGTCCTGGCTGAGTTAGCGCGTGCATCCTGGTCTTCTACACCAGATGACCGTCCTGGGTTTGTTTCAGTCCGTTTCATTATTGGTTTCGCCTCCCTGAGCAGTGGCCTCCTCCCTGCAGTCCTATTTCATCACCCTAGAAACCCAAGACCCAGCTTTTACATGCTGTGTAAGGAGCTTGCCTAGATCCGTTCACACCTGGATCCTGCCCACATTTTGTCTCTCTCTTCTGCATGTAGCGGCCTGGGCAACGGAGACCTGCCCACGCTGCATCAGCCACCTCACATCCTTCTTTACTTCCCTACCCCCACCCTGCCCCAGTTCTTGGGAAAATCCAGACCTGGGTTTTTCTAGTTCTCACCGCATTGGGCATGACGCAGTCTTCCGTCTCCCAGGGTGGAATCCAGTCCGCGATTTGCATACCCCCGGTGCAATTGGGCATGTCGCATCCCTTCTCCATTCTCAATTCAATCCAATCCTCGTTTTTCATATCCCTCTTTAAACTTGGCACGTCTCATTCCTTCTCCCTTTCCCGAGAAAGCCGTTCCGTATTTTTCTTGCCCACCCCCACTCCCACTAAGCACGTAACATTATCTCTACCTAACTTTTTCTGGGGCGGGGAAAAGACCTGATGGAAGAGGGGAAGTGGGAGGGGGAAGAAGAAGAAATCCAAGCCGTGTTTTTGTTTTTTCCCTCCCTGCACTGGTGCTGGTTGCAACGGCCCCGGTCCTGTCGGCTGTTCCAGGCCGAGTTTTGTCTTTACCTACTGCCCCCCTTCCTTCTCCTCCCCTCCCGTAGCGGGTGCGCTGGAGAGCGGAGAGAGCAGGCAGGCGGCTTGTCATTGCCGTGTCCGGGCGCCGGCTCCATCCGTTCATCCCGAGGTGCAAAAGGGGGCCAGGGCCCCAGCGCCCCCCTCCGCCCCAGCTCCGCCCCTCCCCTTCGCCATGCAACGCGCCGCCAGCCACGGTCTCCTCCTGTAGCCGCCCCCCCTTTCCCCAGCTCCTCCATTAGCTCCGAACCGCCTCCCCCCAGGTCCTCCGCTCTCTTGGAGCCCCCCGTGGGCACTGCAGGGAGCTCGAGCCGTAGCAGCCGCAGCAGCAGTATCCCCGGCAGCTGTCCTGGGACTCGGGCACCCCGCAGTTTCTCAGCCGCAGAGGAGGCCCCGGCGGATGGCTGAGCGGGAGTCCCGGAGCGGCCTCGCCCGGCTGGGGGCAGCGGGCGGGGGGCTGGAGCTGCCCCGTTAACCCCTTCGCCGCCGCTGCCGCTGCGGCTGCCGCTGCCGCCGCCGCCGCCGCCGTCGGAGGGGGGGCGGGGGGGAGTCGGCTGGACTCACACGTGCCGCCACCTCCGCCGTCGGGGGAGCCGAGAAAAGGCGGGGGAGAGATGCTGCCCGCTTGTGTCGCTGCCGCCTCGCCCCAGTCCCGGGCCCCGGAGCCCTGACGCTGCCCACCCCCCTCCCCCCACTCCCTCCCACACCAGGGGGGAGAAAGACCCACTCGCCCAGATCTTCGCCTCCAGCCCCGGAGCCCGCGACCCCTCCCCATTCCCAGCCGGGGAGTGGATTGTCAAATTCTATTTTTCCCCCCGCTAAATTTTTGGTGGTGGTGGCGGTGGGCTGGGGGAGGGGAGCCCCGGAGCCCGCCCTCTCTCCGCCACCACCCCCTTTCCTCGGCTCCGGGAGATGTGCCGGGCGGGGGGCCCGGGGACGAGAAGCCGCAGGAGAGAGGAGAGGACTGGCGAGGAGAGCGAGCCGCCCCGGGACAGGTGAGTGTCCACGCCGGGGGTAGAGGGACTTGGGGGAGGGGACATCACACCTGGGCCAGGTGTCTAGGGCACGGATCGGGAGAGCCTAGTCTGCCCCCTGCCCACGTCCGGGTCTTGCCCCTATGCAGGGGATGGTAGTGAGCCGAGGAAGGGCGTGGGGGAGGGGGATGGATGGGATAGAGTCTGTCTGGAAAGGAGGTGACTGGATGGGGGTTCAAATCGTTTTTGCATCTGTTCGGGGGTGGGGAGGATCGAAGGCGTTGTAGCCGCAGAGCTGTTTTTGGGGAGGCTATGGGGTTGCTATCGCCGGGGAGCTGGGCACCAGCTGTGAGCTAGCCGAGGTGCTGGCGCGGGCTGGGGTGGGGGAGAGAGTGGGGTGGGGGGGAGGTGCGGAAAAAGAGAAGCAGCGTCGATCCGCGGTGTGACACCAGCCAGGAAAGAGAGGCTGGGTCTGGGTGTCTATGCCTGAATGTATCTTTGTGTGCCCGAGTGATTGTGTGTGTGTATGTGTGTGTGTGTGTGTGTGTGTGTGTGTCCATGTGTCTCTGGTTCTGCCATCCTGTGTCTTTGTGTGTCTGTATGTACCGGCTGGTGTCTGTGTGGCTGTGATGGTGTGTTCGCCCTGGCTGTGTGGGTGTCTGGTTGAGTGTCTCTCCGTTCTGTGTCTTCCAACCCCTGGAGGGGCTGTGTCAAGGGCTCATACCGCAGGATGTTTTTGGATATACATATACATACCTGTGTGTGTGTGTGTGTATATATATATGTACATATATACATATATATGTTCCTTTTTGGTTATTTTTCTCTGAGAGGAGGGGGGGAGTGATTGGGGGAGGGGTTGTCTGGGTGTCGTGGCGGCGTCTCCTGCTAGAGGCTCCCCTCCCGCCTGCCGCTGCGGTCCCCCAAGGAACGTGCTTTAGAACTGAGCACAGGCCCGGGATCCTGGGGTGGGATTGCTGTCAGGCTAGGAGGAGTGGAAGAGGTAGCTTGGTCGCCTGTTTCTGCCTTCGATTGCTGTTAGACCCTTGCATCCGCTTCCCCCTTGATATGCAACTGGGGAGGGGGGAGGGTGTCAATCATGCTTCCCCCATGCTCTAGTCCCTGAAATGTCAGGCTTGAGAAAGACGAAAGGAATGTCGTTTCCCTACCACCCATATCCCCTCCGTACCCTGGATTGTGTGTGGGGGAGAGGGAATTGGTTTTATTCCTCTCCAAGACCCCCCAACCAAAGGAGGGTCTTGAGAGCTAAGGGGGAGCTAATCATAACCACTGAAAAGGTGACTAGGGGGAGGGGGGAGACATTTGTCTGTGTCCTGAAGCAATAATACACAATCCCACCAAAAAATATTTATTCCCTAACCTTGTGCACACCTCAACTCCTTATTCCCCCCATAGGAACACAAACCCAACCCTTCCATACCCAGCACAGGTATACAGCCCTCACTGCTTCCACACACCTCAATCTTTATACACATATGGAAAATTTAACAAACCATTATTAAGCATATACAAGAGTACAAGGCCTTGTATTCCATGAGGGTTACAAAGATGAAAAAGTCTTTGCCCTCGAAGAGGTTACAGTTTAGTAGGAAGAAAGGACACACACAGATAGAATACAGGCATATATCACCTCTACTTCAAATCCCACCCCCCCCACACACACCCAATACCAAGTAAATGCCCCTGCCAATCACCTCCCTCACAATCTTCTGCCAAACAGGGCAGACTCCCTTTTCCCCATGTTTGGAGAGAGACCCCTGGTGTCTTGTTTCCTCTCCCCTGACCAGAGGATCTGCCCCATGAGGAAATCACATCAGTGTGGAGTGAAATGGGTAGCAGGATTCTGGCTTTAATAGTTCCTCTCTGGCTCCTTCTTCCTTCCTGCATCCTGACCCCAGTCTATTCCCCAAGCCCTTAAGGAAGTCCCTTTCTGGGGCCTCAGTTTTCTCTTCTGTCAATTGAAAGGTTTGGATTCAAGGCTGTTTTAAATCCTATGACCCCATCCTTTCCTTAATTTCTCCCCCACCCCGTTTCTGGTGGCTCTGTCTTTCCATCTCCAAACATGTGGGGTGTGGACACTGGGGCGTGGGGGATAAAATGGATGCCAATATGGCTGCTTCTTTCCTTCTCTCCCTCCCTATCCTATTTCCCATATAATAAGCCCCCTGTCACTCAATGAGAGGCTGGGGCCCTAGGGGGAAGGTCTCAGGACAGGTAGGCAGGAAGAGAAGGTTTAGAAAGTGTGCTTTCTAAACACTGAGGGTATGGTCCCCAGGGTCTTTGGGGGTGGCCTTGATACCTCCTGCCTTAGACTCCAACCCCCCATCCCATCACAAACCCACTCTTCATCCACCTCTAGCCTCAGCTTCTGGATAGTGGCCTAAAATCCTTCTCCCAGAAAATTCCCAGCACCCTCTGCTGCTCTATTTCACTCTGCCCCTGGCTTCCTCTTTTCCTCAGATCATCTCCCCTTTCCTGTGGGGTGGTGGGAAGAGACTTCTGCCCTCAGTAGCTTCTTGACTCCCTCCTTATCCCATCCTGGCCCTACCCAAATCCAGTTCCTTTGCTCTTCTCCCTCCAGCCTTTGCTTTTCCTGCTGAAAATCTGAGTAAAGGAGCACAGACACCTTTCTTGACATTGGGGTGGTGTGCTTTCCCCTTTCACTGTCAGCTAGCCCCAAGGTCCCTCTCCCTCATCCCCTTCATCTTATTCATACTTTGGGTCCAGTTGTCCTTTTGGGGTGGGGGGGTCCCCAGTACTAACTCAGGTTAGACCCAGGTCTTAAAGGGTGGGTGACTTCTCCCCTTCTCCCACTCACTCCTCCCTCTAATGCCGAATTTATTACTTAAAAGTAGGATGAAAACAGGGAGAATAAAAGAAGGAATACAACCTTCATTATCATATCGAGAAAATTATCCGTGATTTCCCTAACTAGCAATTTGCCTGCCATGCCGTTCAGCGCTGACTTGCCCATTAATTACAGAGATGAAAAATCATCTGGAAAGAGGGAAAAGGAACTAATTCGATCCCTCGCCAGCGACAATCAGTACCCATGCACACAGACACGCCACCACATACGTGTGCACGTACATGCGTGGGCCTCTCCCTCCCACTCTCATTCTAGTGAGTCGGTGGCCATCTCTCCTTGTCTTTCTGCTTCTTGTCCCTCCTCCCTTCCTCTCCCACCCCAACCTTATCGAGGTGACTACTGTGAACATGTCAGTGTCTGATGGGAACTCCTGACCCCACACCCTTGGGTGCCATGATGAGCTTTCTTATGTGAATACCTTCCTCCACTTATGTGACTGAGAACACCCTGTATGTCCCATGCTTCCCTGGGCAGAGCAGGCACATTCCCTCATGCCCTTGAGCCCTTCTGTGAGTATGGGGATAGAGGACCAGGAGGCAAACTGTCTCAGTTCCCAAAGAAGAGTAGTGAGCTACTGGTCAGAACCCTGGGGCATGGAGAACCTCAGGAGGGGAAAGCTTAGGAAGGAGGCAGGCAGGGTATCTAGCCTGGAGGGCTACCTGCTGAGCCAGTGAAAGCCAGATTCAGCACAGGAATTGTGTGAATGATCTGCTATGTATATACCATATGTGGGGGCAAGAGGTAGGTAGATAGCTATGTCTCTGTTGTCTTTACATAAGTATGTGTGCATCTATATGTATGTCTTTGTATATGGTTGTATGTTTGCCTGGGTTTGAACATGCATGTGTGCACACGTGATCTATGTGTAAGCCAGGCTCACCTAACATGAGATGCTAACCTGGTACTGAATTTGGAGTCAGAAAACCTGAGTTCCAATCCCAGCTCTGTTATTTAGGAGCTGTGTGGCCCAAGGCCCACACTAGGAGGGGTCATAAATTTGGATCTCAGTTTCCTCATCTGGAAAATTAGGCTGAACTAGATGATTTCTAAAGCCCCTCCCAAATTTATGGCAATGAAAGTTAAGATTTAAATCAACAAGCATTTATCAATTTCTTCCTGTGTGTGCCAGGTACTATGCTAGGCATTTTAGAAAAAGGAAGAAAAAAAAAAACACACACAATTCTGTCTACTCTGAGCCCTCCGTTCCCTTTACAAGTTGTCTGTGGGCTTCTGACCCCTCCCCCATTCCAGCGAGATAGTACCGTGGCCAAGGACACGGGAGGATCTGGTTTCAGTGTGGGCTCTGCTGCCCTGGGCTTCGATTTCCAGACAGCAGACAGCAGACAGCCTACCCTCTCCCGACCCCTGCCCCAGGGGAAGGGGGACCTGAGTATCCCTCAGAAGAAGGAGTGTCTTACAGGGGACCTCCTTCTACTGGGATTCCCTAGGTCTAGGAGCCAGAAGCTGGGACCCTGCTCTGCTATCCTGTGGGTGGGTAGGGGTGGAGGGCTGGGCTTGAAAGCAAGGGGCAGAAGGTGGGATAACTGGCTCTGGTGGGGATCAGTCTGCCCCAGTAGAGAGACTCTTCCTTTCTCTCCTCAGCTTCCCCTGAAGCTGGGTGGGGTGGCGAAAAGGACTGGCCGGTCCATGGGAATAAAGCAAAGTCTATTCCACTGGGAGAACTCAGTGGCTGTAGTAGTGGGCTGAGCTATCTCTGGCCAGTCCCCGGTGTCTGTCTGGAGGCGGGGGGAAGGAAAAAAAACCAGAATTCTCATTTTTCTAGCATTCTAAGATTTACAAAGCATTTTCCTCACTTTAGTCCTGTGAGGTAGGTCATGAAAGAATTACTCTTCCATCTGACAGATGGGGAAACTGAGGTTTAAAGAAATCATACAGTGAGTGCCACAGAGAGCCACAGAAAGAAAGGGAGATTCTTAAGGATGGTTTAAAGGGAACCAGGGAACCAGCCCAGCTTTCTTGTCTTGGAGATACAGGGGTCAAAAGAGAAAGAGAAGGAACACTTCCCTTTGGCTTGGTCAATCCCAACTAAACTCCAACCTGGGCCTGCCTGTCATCTGAGAGCAGGTTGATGTCTTTTGTGATGTCTGTTAAATACTGTTAAAAATGAAAGAAGATGGGTAGCTCTGGAACGGAAGCTATGTAAATCTGGTGGGCCCCTACCCAGTAGCAGCCAGGGTGCATCAGGGGTGGATCAGATTGGGCACACAAAATCCAACAGCTTCTGCCCTGGTCCTCTCACCTTCCTCAGTGGGGAGCGTGACTTGCCCTCCAGCATGTGGTATAATGGAAAAAGCATTGGGTTCAGAGCCAAAGGGCTTAGATTGAAATCCTGCTCTTGTTTCTTACCAGCTGTATGACCTTGGGTGGGTCACTTAACCCCTTCAGGTTTTCTCTCTAAGATGAGAGGATTGGATAAGATGATCTCTAATGTCTCTCTAACTCTAAATCCTAGGCTTCCTTTTTTTTTTTTTTTTTGGGGGGGGGGGGGGGGGGGGGGGAGGGTAAGTGATTTGCCCAGGGTCACACAGCTGGTAAGTATCTGAGATCAGATTTGAACTCAGGTCCTCCTGACTCTCGGCCTGGTACTCTATCCACTGTGCCACCTAGCTGCCCCAGTCCTACACTTCCAAGAGAGAACTACCTTCCACCACCACCACCACCAGGATCAAGAAGGCCTTTGGGAGGCAAAAGGGATATTGGTTAGGGCAGGGGGGAAGAGGAGGCATTATTCCTGTGGATTGTGCCTGGGTAGAACAGGAACTCCATTCGTAAATGTCTGACTCAAAATGACCCCCTCTCCTGTCCCTCGGACAGAAGCATGAGGCAGAGAAAAGGAAAGATGGTATAGGGCAGAGAGCTCTGATTTGAGGTCAGAGGTCCTGGGTTCAGATCCTGGCTCTGCTACTTGCCTCTGTGACCTTGGGCAAATTATTTTCCTTTCTTGGGCCTTAGTTTCATCTAATTTTAAATGATGGGGTGATAGTCCATGATCTCTAAGGTCCCTTCCAGCTCTGACCTGGCCCTAGAGAAGAAATTTGTCAAGGAGAAAGGAAGGAATAGAACAATACAAGGACCCTGGGCCCATCTTCAGCTAACCAAATCCAGAAGGTCTGGGTTCCAGGCCTTTCTCTCAGGGATTAGGGGAAGTTCCCACTGCCCCTTCTCTACCTCCTTGCTGTCAGCATTATCCACCCTTCCTGGGATGAACTAAGGGACCTTATGACCAGCAGTAGATCCCCCAGGATAAAGACCTGCATCTATCAGAAATAGATAGAGAAGCTACCCATCCCTTGGTCCCTAGCCCCACCAAGGCAGAACCCTAGCAGTCAATCAGACCAGGTGGAGGAGGAAGGCTGAACAGAAGGTGTCCAGGGACAGAGACACCTTGGCTCAGCCAAAAACAGGGAAGAGAACTCTGGAATCACTGCCCTCTACTTTGTCATCATCTCTCCTGCAGCCCATAGTGGTGATGGTCATCCAAAGGGTTTGGGGACCTTCCAGACCTCTCTCCTTTGCTACTCCTTCCTGTTTTCTTTCCTCTCCCAGTTTCTAGAGAGAGTCCTCAACTGAGACCACTTGTCCTGAACAGTCCAGACACACCGTTGTCCTTACCAACCTCACTATACCCCAAAATCTTACCCTTCTCCCTGTGGGTCTTGTTCCCTACCCTGAAGCCTGGAATGATGCCTACCAAAGTCTTCAAGGACCTAGTCAAGCCCCATCTTCTCTGGGAGGCCTTCCTTGATCCACCACGCCTCCCCAGTCAGAAATGACCTTACCTCCCACCTGGGAACACGCATGGCACTTAGCACAGTGGCTTCCACCAAGTAGATGCTTAATAAACTCTGCCACTGACCCTCCTGTGAGACCCTGGGGAATTCTCATCCAAATCCTTCCTCTGGATTTCATTGCCCTAGTGATTTTGGGTAAGTTACTTTACTTCCCTGGGCCTCAGTTTCCTCGTGTCTAAGATGGCCTCTGGGGTCCCTTTCAGCTCTATGATCTATGATCCTCCTCTGAGCCTCAGTTTCCTCCTTTGAATGATGAAGGGGTTGGAACCAATGATTTCTAAGGACCCTTCTAGCTCTAGATTCTATGATGCTATGACTGAAAACTCTGAGAAAAGACAGGAATGGTGGGCTTTCCTACCATACACAGGGCAAGCGTACTGAATGGGTGAGTGAATGGCTTGGGTGGGAGAGAGGGGAAATATAAGTGACAGCTACCCCCATTGTCTTCAGTTCCAGTCAACTGAGCTCCCTAATATGCTCAGAGCTGTGCCAGAGTACAAACAGACTGGGTCAAGGAGACCAGAGGGAAAAACGCATCCTTGCATCTTAAGGAGCTTATGTTAATTTGGAGGCGGGGGTCACTTAGACTCACATCTGGAACATCCAGAGAACAGTACAAGGGGATGTTCAGTATCTTAATGAGCTGCTTGGGAACAGGGAGGGTTCTGAGGGGAAATCGGGCTCCAGAGAGAGCCCTGGAGGCCTTATGAGTTAGTCCTGGAGCAGATGTGACTTGGGCTGGGCTTTGAAGGCTCCGAAGGATTGGGGGAGCAGTATGAGCAAAGGCTAGAATAAGTGGGGCCTCTGTGGAGTGGCAAGCCCAATGACTGAGTATATTAATCAGATAACAGAAAAATATTGGCTCTGTAGTCCGACAGGACCTAGCTTCAAATCTCAGCTCTGCTACTTGCCATTTGTATGACCTTGGCCAAATCACTTAATGACTCAGGGTGCCCACAATCACATCTGTAAAATGAGGGGCTGGCTATATCATCTCTAAGGTACCTGTTAGCTCTAAGATCTATGAACCTATGAGCCTCATCATTCTTTATCAATGACTTGGATGAAATCATGGATTAATTCATTTGTTGCTGTTAGGTCGTTTTCAGTTGTGTCTGACTCTTTGTTACCCCGTTTGGGGTTTTCTTGGTAAAGATAATAGAGTAATTTGCCATTTTCTTCTCCAGCTTATTTTACAGATGAGGAAACTGTGGCAAACAGGGTTAAGTGACTTGCTCAGGGTTATACAGCTAGTAAATGTCTGAGGTCAGGTTTTAGCTCATGGTAATGAGTCTTCCTGACTCCAAGGTGGGCACTCTATTCACTGTACCACTTAGCTGCCCCCAGATTAATTCACACCTTATATATTTGGTCCCTACAGTGTACAGAAATGCCGTGCTGGGGTGCTCAGAATGAAATAAAATTGATTTCCCTGCCCTCATGTAGCTCACAATCTAATAAGGGAATAACACACAAATACATGCCTATACTATCCAATATTAAATGAGAACTGGATGAGGTATGAAGTGATATGTAAGGTCCAAATGGGAAGATAGTTACTGGCCAGAGCCAATCATGTCCATGCTCTAGAAGGAAATAAAGAAGGAAATGAGCATTTATTAAATACCTACTAAGAGCCAGGCACTGTGCTAAGCATTTTGCAATTATCTCATTTGGTCCTCACAACAACCCTCTGAGGTAGGTGATATTATGATTTTACAGATAAGAAAACTGAGGCAGTAAAAGATTAAACAGCTTGCCCAGGGTCACTCAGCTGAGGCTGAATTTGAACTCAGGTCTTCCTGACTCCAGGCCCAGTTTTCTAAACAATGCACCACCTAGCTGCCACCCCCCAGTAGAATCTGTGCTCCTCAAGGGCAGGGGTTATTTTGTTTTTGTCTTTATGCCTAGCATAATGCCTTCTACTTGCCAGGCACTTAATAAATGTTTGGTCAATTGTATTAATGAGGGAGGAAGTAGAATTTCAGTTAAATTTTAAAGAATGGGTAGAAATTTAATGGACAAAAAAGGGAAAGAAAGGCATTGCAGGCATAGTGAATGTCTTGAACAAAGATATAGAGGCAGATGGGCATCTGGTTCATTTGGGGAACAAAGACTAACTCAGTTGGGCTAGAGCAAGAGTTCTTCATGTTTTTTTTTGTATCATGGATCCCCTTTGGCAACCAGTAAGGTGAAATCTATGGACTCCCTCTCAGAATCACAGTTTTTAATGCATAAAATAATACATAGAATTGCCAAGGAAGCCAAAGGTTAGAGAAAAAGATATTTCCATCCAAGTTTCCAGAAATCTATCCATGGACCTGAACTCCATGAACTCCAGGTTAAGAAGCCCTGGGTTAAAGCATAGCTGCTATGCTTTTCAAAATTCCAGATGACATGAAGCTGGAAGAAAGAATTAACGTACTAGATAAGTGAATCATGAAAAAAAGGGAAAAGAGTAAGCATTTATATAATGCCTACTATTGTGCTAAGCACCTTACAAATATTATCTCATGTAACCTATAAGGATTTCCATAGGCTGAAATGATGGAGTAAATGCAAAGTTCCACATCTAGATATAAGAAGTCAATTGCACAAGTCAATTGCTCAAGATGGTGGTGCCATGGCTAGGCAACACTCCTTGTGCAAAAAGTTCTAGGGGGTTTAGTGGACAATAAGATCAATCTGAGTTCACTATATCATGACAATTAAAATGAGAGAATCTTAGGTTGCATAAATAAAAGCATGGTATTCAGAAAAAGGGAGGTGATGGTCCCACTGTCCTCTGCTTTGATCAGAACACATTTGGAATGCTATATTCCATTCTGGATACTGATAGAATGGAGTTGTATCCAGAGAACGGCAACCAGGATGGTGAAGGGGATTGAAATCATGTCAAATAAGAATCGCAGGTATAGAGCTGCAAGGAATTATAGAGGTTGTCTACTGCAACCATTTTGTTTCACAGATTAGAAAAACTTGACCCACAGAGGTAAAATGACTTGGTTAGGGTCAAATGTGTGGCAAATGACAGCACCAGGATGTGAACCCTGGTTTTCTGGCTTTGGATCCTGTGTAATATTTGCCTCTCTATCAGTTGAAGGAGCTGAATATGTTTAAGAAGGGAGAACTGAGGGGGAGCATAATAGCTGTCTTCCAGTATTGAGGGAGGATCTGACTTGTTTTGGTCCAGAGAGGTCAGAGCTAGAAAGTAGAGGAAGGGGACAGGGAACCAGTGGAGAGACAGATTTCTGCCTCCTCCTATCAATTAAAGCTGACCCAAATGGTCAAATAGAATAGGTGACTTTGGGAGATAGTGAAATATCAGGCACTGGGGATGTTCCATGGAAGACTGGAGGAGGATTTGTTGGGATAGTACAAGAAGGTTCCCCTTCAGGTATAGGATAACACTACACAGGCTTGAGTCTGTGATTCTGGCTGGACAGGAAGACTCTAGAAAGAAAATATTGCAAGAGGTAGGTTGAGGGTCAATGGGGGCGGGAGGGCCTGGAATGGCAACCCAAGGCGTCTAGGCTGGATCTTAGGCATCTGTCCCACAATTTGCTTTTCCAGTATGGAACCATTGAAGCCCTAAGTGAAGAAGATGGAAGTGGAGAAGGGGATGAAGTAACCAATGCAAAGCAGCTTTTCAAAAAACAAATATGGTCAATTGAGGATGGGTTGAGGGTGGAGATGGATGAAAAGATACCTGAAAGCAAGGAGACCTCCCACTCCTTGCTGTTTGGTCTCTTCTCCTGGCTACCTACTTTCTCTCCAGTTCCAGGTATCCTGTTTTAGGCCCATCTTCCCCCAGCCCCCAATTGAGAGGGTTGGACTTGAGTGGACTGGAGTGGAATATAAGCTCTTTAAGGTCAGGGATTGATTTTTTGGTGTGCGTATGTGTTTGTATTCCCAATGCCTAGCATGGTGCCTTATATATCATAGGCACTTAATACATGTTTCGTGAATTTGATTGAATCGGCTCCCTAGGAAACCCAGGGAAGGGAGATGAGGTGATGGAACCTAGAGGTTTAGAGTTATAAAGGACCATAGCTGCCATCCATTCTAACCCAATCAATCATTTTACAGATTTAGAAACTGAACCCAGAGAGCAGAGACTTAGGGTCTCAGAATAACAGATTTAGAGCTGGGAGGGACCTCAGAGGACAGCTAGCCTAGGGGTTTGCATAAATGGTCCCCAATGTTTAGAATATGTTCCCTTGCAAACTCCACCTTTTAGAATCCTTTACTCCCTTCTCAACACAGCTCAGCTCCCTCCTGTATTGTATTCTGGACCCCTTAGAGAGCCTGGTGAGGCCTGTGGACCCCTTCCCAGAGTAGTGTTTTTAAATGCATAAAATAAAATACATTGGATCACAAAGGAAAACAATTATTTTGGAATAGTCATAAATTTTTTTAAAACAAGTTTCACAAACCCCAGATTAATAACCCTCATTTTACATTTTACAGATGAAGAAATAGGGATGAAGCAATTAAGTGACTTCCCCAAGGTCACAGAGCCAGTAGGAGTGACAGTAGTCTAGGAGAAAAGGTGATAAACCCTGAGTCAGAGTAGGGTCAGTCTAAGTGGAGAAAAGGATCCTTCTGGAGGAATGGTCCATCCTGGGGGCTTTTGGAGGAAGGTCCTTGGCTAGTGAGGCTGCCTAGAATGTGTATTATGGTTTTAAATTCAAGCAAGTGTCCTTGACACCAAAAGCCAGGATATTAAAAACCAGAATGGTGAATGGCCTAGACATTATGCTTTAAGAAGAGGAGCAATTGGAATAATTAGGCATGTTTAACCTAGAGAAGACTCAGAAGAGACGTTATAGCTACCTTCAAAAATCTGAAGACTTGTCATTTGGAAAAAAGGATTAGACTTCACTTCTTGGCCACCAAATTTGGCAGAATTAAGAGTCATAGGTGATTACATAGGCAAGTTTAGGTTGGATGTATGGGAAAACCTCTTGAAAATCTGAGTTATCCCAAAGTGGAATGGGTGGGGGTTGCCCTTGAGTGTGAGTGCTCTGAGGGCTGGGACCATCTTTTGTCCTACCTGGATCCCCAGCACAGTGCCTGGCACGTAGGAGCCGTTTAATAAATATTTATTGACTGACTGACTGGGTCCTCTTCTCCCTCTAGACTTTCTTCCTTGATAATTAAAAAAAACCGCTCACAGACTCAATTATCTTCTCTGTGTAGACAACTTCCGTGTTTAAATATCTGGCCCTAATCTTTCTCCCAGTCTCTAGTCCTGAATTTCCTGAAGATTGTTGCTCAGCTCCAACCGGACGTCCCACAGGCAACTCATACTCAGCTTGTCCGAAATGGAATCCATTGCTTCCCCCAAATACCCATCCTTTCTCTAAAATTTCCCCAGTTCTGTTGAGGGGCCCCACCATCCTTCCAGTCACTCTGGTTCACAACCTTAGGACCATCCTCAATTCTCCCTTCTCTTTTCTCCCTCCTTCTATCCATTCGATTACCAAGTCTTGTTGATCGTACCTCTGAGACATCTCTCCCGTGCGTCCCTTTCTCCCTATTCACACAGCCTCTCCACTGTTCTAACCACTAATCACACCATGACTGTTCTATTTCAACAGCCTTCTAATTGGTTCCCTTGTCTCTAGTCTCTCCCTTGTTCAGTCTGTTCTCCATGCATCTGCCAAATTGATATTCCTAAAACACATATAATACCGTGTCACCCCCACTCTAGAATTTTCAATGACTCCCTATTGCCTCCAGGATCAACAGCTTAGCATTTAAAACTCCTCACGATCTGACTCCCACCTACCTTTCCAAGCATTCCATGTCACTCCCTTAATATACTCTGCATTCTAGTGGCTGCTGCAGTTTGTCCTTTGTTCTCGAAGAGGACCATGACATCTTCATCCTAGTTAAACCAACATGCACTAGCAGCTTCTGAATACCCAACATTTCACCCATCTCCTGATATTTTGCCTTGCCCAGAGTGGTTCCCCCATGTCTGAAATGTACCCCCTCCTCACCTTCGTGTTTCAGAATCCTCAGCTTCTTTCACTGCACGGTTCTGCTTCTACCTCTTACAGGGGTCTTTCCTGATTCTCCCCTTCCCAGCTGCCCCATTCCCTCTTCCCTATAGTTTGTATGTCCTTTGCACTTTCTTATCTCTCCCCCCCACCCTACCCCCAGTAAGAATGTAGGCTTCCTGAGGGCAGGGGCTATTTCATATGCATCCATAACCCACTACAGTAGCATAAATGCTTAATAAATGTTTGTTGAATTGGACTGAGAGACTGGATAACACTTGTTGGGTAGGCTATAAAGGGAAGCTTTCTTCAGGTACTGAAAGGCCTAAGGCCTCCTGGGTCTTGTCCAGCTCCGAGAATCTGTGGTTCCGTTAGAGGAAGCATGTGAGACAAAGAACAAGGCACCTGGAGATAGGCCTTGATCCAAGCCCTGGCTCTGCCAACTTCCTAGCTATGTGACTTTGGGCAAAGCTCTCTGGGCCTTGGTTTCTTCATCTCTAAAATGGGGACACAGGATCAGATGAGATAAAGCATATAATAGTAATATGTGCAGGGTTGGGAATACTAATGCGAACATAATAATATTAGTAATATTATTACAATACTAAATGTAATACTAAAGAGCTCTATAAATGTGAGTTGCCTGGAGGATATTAGCTGGGGGCTAGAATTCACTGGAGGCCACCTCAGAGAATGAGAAGTGAGACTACTAGAGATAAGGGAGAAATAGAAAGGAAGAAAGGACAGATGAATTGGGGCAGGGGTGCAGGGGGTAAGTGTACGAGGGGTCTAGGACTGAGTAAATAAGCTGAGGTAGATGGATCATGGAGCAGGATTAGAGTCAAGGAGGAGCCTTGGAAGGCAAGAGGTTGAGGGGGGGAGTCTGCGTAGGCACCCAGCCCCATTCTCCCCCGCAGCACTTGAAGGCCTGTGAAGCCAAGAGGGTTGCTATGGTAACTGGCTTCTGAAGCTGGTTAAGTGGGGGGGGCGCGATGCTGAAGCAGTCTGTTCACCTCCTGTCACCCTCCCTCCCCCTTCTGAGCTGAGCCCCACCCACCCCTACTGAGGACAGAGTCTGGGCTAGGGGTGTGCTCCGTGAGTCACACGGGGATGACCTTCTTTCCCATGACAAAATCACAAACTGTTGGTAGTCCAGTTCTCCCATTTTACAGATGAGGAGGTTGAAGCCCTGAGATGGTGACTTGGCCACAAATACACAGTCAGTAAGTAGAAGAGCCTGGAATCCCCATGCAGGCTTTCTGACTCTACCTCACCGTATGGCCTGGTTAAGCCTCCTTGTTTCCCACCCACTCCCTGCCCCAGTCACTCCTTGGTCCTCTGACCTCTTAAGCTGCAGCTTTTGCCTCTCGATGCCCCCAGCCTGGTGGACTATTTCCTATGACTATTTCCTATTTCCATAGAAGCAGAGATATGCAGACATACAGGGATCCAAGTTGGGGAAAACCCCTCAGCCAAAGCTTCTCTTTTTTCTTTCAGCTCCCATGCATGGAGATTAGGAAAGGCTGGGGCAGCTCGGTGGTGCAGTGGATAGAGAACTGACCCTGGAGTTCAAATCTAGCTTCAGATAGTTACTAGCTGTGTGACTTTGGGCAAGTCATTTAACCCTGATTACCTTAAAGAGAGAGAGAGAGAGACAGAGATTAGGAAAGGCCAGCACATGGTGACTTGGATTCAAAATGTGCCCCTGCACCCACTTGCATCCTGACTGTCAGCTCCATGAAGGCTGGAACTTAACCTAAACTGTATCTTCCCCAGGTAGAAACTTAAGTGAATCAGGAGACACTCAAATGAATGTTGCTCCATATTGTAGCATTGTCCTTTGGGATCCAAAAGAGAGATTGGGACAGAAACTAGGCAAATAAGGTTGGATAGGAATAAATGTCAAGTCCTGTACACCTGGGTCCAAAAACCCAGCTAAGACAGTACAAATTGGGAAGTATGACTGGAGACAAGCCACGGGTGGGCTGTCATAGGCTCTACAAGCTTTGTGTGGTAGCCAAAAGAACTAAGGTGATTCTAGGATGCTTTAAGATGGGCATAGAGTCCAGAGTTAAGGAGGTGTCACTCCTACTGCTGGACTGAAGTGAGAGAGCATCCCTTCAGGCACTAATAGCATCCCTGCTCAGCTGATGGGCCAGAAAAAACTGCATTGACTTCTTTTGGCCTCCTAGGGGCCTCTGGAAGCCCATCTTATCATTCTACCTCTGCTGTACCACAGGATAAGAATCTCTAGGACTTAGATTGGAAGACACTTTTGAGACCAGCTCCTCCCTGCTCCCATTTTACAGACAAAGAAACTGAGACCCAAAGCAATTGATAGTCTAGCCCAAGGCCCTGCAGGTACCAAACAGGAAAGCCAGGATACCAAATCTTGCCTTCTTTTTTAATTTCTTAACAGTATTTTTTCCAATTACATGTGAAGATAGTTTTCAACATTCATTTTTTTGGGTAAGATTTTGAGTTCCAAATTTTGCTCCCTCCCTCCCCAAGACAGCAAGCAATCTGATATAAATTATACATGTACAATCATATTAAACATATTTCCACATTAGTCATGTTGTGAAAGAAGAGTCAGAACAAAAGGGGGAAATCACGAGAAAAGAAAAAAAAACGAAAAAAGTGAAAATAGTATGTTTTGATCTGCATTCAGATTTCATAGTTCTTTCTCTGGATGTGGATAGCATTTTCCATCATGAGTCTTTTGGGATTGTCTTGGATCATTGTGTTGCTGAGAAGAGCTGTCTGTCATAGGTAATCATCACACAAAGTGGCCGTTACTTTGTATAATGTTCTCCTGGTTCTGCTCACTTCACTCAGCATCAGTTCATGTAAGTCTTTCCAAGTTTTTCTGAAGTCTGCCTGCTCATCATTTCTTATAACACAATAGTATTCCATTACATTCACATACCACAGCTTGTTTAGCCATTCCCCAATTGATGGGCATCCCCTCTATTTCCAGTTCTTTGCCACCACAAAAAGAGCAGATATCAATATTTTTGCACATGTGGGTCCTTGTCCCTTTTTTATGATCTTTTTGGGATATGAACCTGGAAGTGGTAAAATTGCTGGGTCAAAGGTTATGCACAGTTTGGTTGCCCTTTAAGCATAGTTCCAAATTGCTCTCCAGAATCAGCCCTGGCCTTCTGACTTCAACCCTATCACTCAGCCTGGAAAAGTCCCATCAGGAAGCTTTCCCTGAGGCACCCCCTTGTCATAAATTTGCCCCTGACGCTACTCCCAGTACTTTGTTTTGCATGTGTCTAAACGTATTTATCATATCAAGTGGTAAATTATAGTTGTCTTTGCGTCTTGTGCCCCTACTCATCTGTCAGTTCTAGGAAGGCAAAGATTAGGAGTTTTCTAAACTGTGTGTCTCTCCGAGCACACACCAACCCCTGACCCCCAACTATTCTCTCTGTATAATCAGGAGATGCTTAAGTGAGACTCTATTGTAACATTGTCTGTTCCCCCTTCCTTTGGGATCCCAAAAAGGTCTGGAAAGGAATTAGTGAAATAAAATTTGATAGACATCCATGAGGAACATCCTGTATCCTTGGGCTCAAAAAATCAACTATAACAATACTGGTTGGGGGAGGTATGATGGGGGGAAAAAATTCCAAATGGGAAAAAAAGAGCATGTTAAGAGAGACATAGAGTCCAGGGCTAAGGAAGGAAACATGCATTTATTAGGCACCTACTGTTCTTGAGCGACTAAGCTAAGCTCTTTATAAATGTTAGTCTAGGGGCCAGCTGAGTGGCGCAGTGAATGGAGCCCTGGTCCTGGAGTCAGGAGGACTTGAGTTCACATCTGGCCTCAAACACTTGACACTTACTAGCTGTGTGACCCTGGGCAAGTCACTTAACCCTGATTGCCTCACAAAAAAAAATTAAAATAAATGTTAGTCTGTTTTATCCTTACAACAACTGTAGGAGGTAGGTGCTATTCTTATCCCTATTTTTATAGATGGGGAAACTGATGCAGTCAAGTGACTTGCCCAGGTCACACAATAAGTAAATGTCTAAGGCTGTATTTGAACTCAGGTCTTTCTGACTCTGGGTCCAGAGCTCTTTCCACTGCACCCACAACTTACCTAGCGAAAGAGACCCCTTACTCTTTACCCTAGTCAGGTCCCATCTGTACTACTGTGTTTGGTTCTGGGCACCAAATTTTAAGAGCTATACTGACATTGCTTCCAGAGGAAGGCAGCCAGGCCAAGGAGGAGACTGGATACCCAATCATTAGAGGATCACTTGAAAGAATTGGAAATGTTTAGCTTGGAGAAAAGAAGACATAGAATAAGAAGACATAGGAAGGTGTTTCTAAAATACTTGAAGGGCTCCTAGGGTATAGAAGGGAGATTAAAGGTATTTTATTGCAGTGCAATTCCAGAAGTATTAAAGTGCCTACTATGCGCTAGGTACTGGTGACAGTCGCAAAGACAAAATCAAAACAAAACAAAAGATCCTTGCCTCCAGGAACTAACATCCTACATCCTATTGGAGGTAGGGATGATGGGGGCGGGGGTGGTGGCGGGCACATTACAACGTGTATGCAAATATACATGGTCCAAGGAAAACTGAGGGATGTTAGCCCAAAGGCAGATCTAGGAAAGATAAGAGAAAATTACAGGGAATCAAATTTCATCCTGATGTTAAACAAACACATTCTTTATGCTCAGACCTGGCCCAGCTGCCTCCGGAGGTAGTAACTTCCCTGTGATGTTAAGTAAGGACTGTATGATCCCTGGCTAGGAGACTGCTACGTACAGATCAGTCTAGTTTCTGTCCGAGCTCTCTCTGAGCCCTAGAATTCTATGGTTCCTTTGTCTCTAACGCCAATCTCATTGCCAGAACCCAGGCACCCCCCCCACACCCCGCCCTTCTCAGGACCATGCCTACCAAAGCCCCGTGGTGCTGCCCCCCACCATCCAGCCTCTCGCCCTGGGTACCAGGTGCACTGGCTGAGGCTCCCTGGGGTGGGGGCAGGGGAGCAGCCAGTACCAAGGAAAGAGAAAAACACAGAGCTTCCTCGTCCCTGGTGGGCACCATGCCAGGTGCTGCCAACAGCCTCTATTCCACAGAGTAGCGGGGTCCTGGCCCCATGCCCAGTAATGTGCCCTGCACTGTTTCTGCCCAATCAAGGCCACTAGTTTTGTGGCCTTGTAGACTGGAAGGGGCCGAGTTTATTTGACCTCAGAGGCCATCTAGCACAACATACCTAGGCAAGACTTAGCCCTACAGCGTCCCCCAACAAGGAGTCATCTGGTCTTTTCTGCTTGCAGATCTTCAGAGCAGGGAGCTCTCCATCTGAAGAGACAACCCAATCTGCCCTGGGATCGCTACTGAGGCTGATTTGTCCAGGGCATCTTAACAATAGCAATTCCCTTTTCAATAACCCTTCAGAATTTACAAAGTGATTTCCTCACAGCATCTTGTAAGGAAGATAGGACAACTTCATTTTATTTTTCTTCAGTTAATTGAAAAGCCACCTTCTCTCCCTTCCCCCCCCACTAAAAAGAAAGAAGAAAAATCCTTATAATAAATATGCATAATCAAGCAAAATAAATTCCAGCGTTGTCTAAAAAAAAAAATTGTCTCAATCCTCACCCTGAGTCTGTCACTTGTCAAGAGTTGAGTGGCAGGCTTCATCTTTGGCCCTCCAAAATCATGATTGGTCAATGCCTTGATTAGAGTTCTTAAATCTTTCAAAGTTGTTTGTCTTTACGATACTGTTGTATTATATTTATGTAATACAATGTATTTATACATTCTGTAAATTATCCTTCTGGTTCTGCTTACCTCACTCTGCATCAGTTCATACAAGTCTTCCCAGGTTTCTCTGAAACCATCCGCTTCCTCTTTCCTTACAGCACAATAGCATTGTGTTATATTTACACATTATCATTTGTTCAGCTGTTCCCAAGTCAATGGGCAACCCCTTAATTTCCCATTCTTTATCACCACAGAGAAAGCTGCTATAAATATTGTTGTACATGTAAGTCCTTTTTCTCTTTCTTCAATCCCTTTGGTACATAGACCAAGTCAAGGTATTGCTGGGTCAAAAGGGAATGCACAGTTTAATATAGGGCATATGTTATTATCACCACTCTACAGATAAAGAAACTGAGTCCTAGAGAGGCTGTGACTTGCTCAGGGTCACACAACTAGGAAGGGTCACATCTGGGACCTGAAGTCCACCACCAGTGGACTTTCTTCAAATCCAGGACTATTTGTTATTTTATCACCCTGCCTCCTTGTCCTCTGAGGTATAGAGACTGCTTCTGGGATAAGGATACTTGACTGACTGACTACTCCACCCTTCCCTATCACCCATCTCCCAAAGCTGAGCTGTCTCCTTCTTCCCCAGCTGCTCCCTGCATGTGCCCTACATTCAGCAGAATATTTTTATAGAGGAAAATTCCCTTAAGAGAAGGTCCTATCCTCTCATGGAGCTCACAGGCACTTAGATCACTATAACACATAATTGGACATAGTGAGTTCTTATAAAGGAGGTAAACCAAAAGGCCAGATGAGATCTGAGGACAAAAGTCAAGTACAGCTTGGCTCTAATCCTCCTTTTCCAGGCTTATGATACATTATTCCCCTTTATACCCTCTTGGAATAAACCAATCTGACCTTGCTGTTTCTTACACTTGACAATTTATCTCCTACCTCTCTGCCTTTGTCCAGGCCATACCCCATGCCAGGAACACCCTCCTTCCTAACCTCAGACTCTTAGTATCCCTGGTTATCTTCTTTTAAAAAAATTTTTTTATTAAATTAATTTATTTATTTTTAGTTTTCAGCATTCACTTTTATAAGATTTTTGAGTTCTAAATGTTCTCCCTTCCCTTCCCCCAAGACAGCATGCAATCTGATATAGGCTATACATCTACAATCATATTAAACATATTTCCCCATTAGTCATATTGTGAAAGAAGAATCAGAGCAAAAGGGAAAAATCACGAAAAAGAAAAGAAAAAGAGAAAGGAAAAAAAAGAGAGAAAATAGCATGCTGCATCTGCATGTAGACTCCATAGTTTTTTCTCTGGATATGGATAGCATTTTCCATCCTGAGTCTTTTGGAATTGTCTCAGATCATTGCTCAGAGCAATTGCTAGAGCTAAATCTAACAAAGTCGGCCATCATACAATGCTGCTGTTACTGTGTACAATGTTCTGGTTCTGCTCACTTCACTTAGCATCAGTTCATGTAAGTCTTTCCAGGTTTTTCTGAAATCTGCCTGCTCATAATTTCTTATGGAATAATAGTATTTACATTCATATCCCATAACTTGTTTAGCCATTCCCCAATTGATGGGCATCCCTTCAATTTCCAATTCTTTGCCACCACAAAATATAAATATTTTTGTACAAGTGGGTCCTTTTCCCTTTTTTATGATCTGTTTGGGATGTATTTCTCTTTTTATGATCTGGTTAACTTCAAAGCTCAGTTTACACCATGCATGAGGCCTATCAAGATTTTTCCTTAGCTGGCCTTTCCCAAATACTTTGTACATTTCTTTGTGTGAATGCCGTTCTCAATAGAGGCAGCTAAATAACACAGAGGATAGAGCATTGAACCTAGAGTCAGGAAGACCAGAGTTCAAATCCTGCTTCAGACATAGCCAAACTGTGTGAGCTTGGCAAGTCACTTAACCTCTGTTTGCCTCAGTTTGCTTATGTATAAAATGGGGATAGCAATAGTACTTACTTCCCAGGGCCATTGTGAAGATAAAATGAAATATTTATAAAGTGCTTTGCAAACATTAAAGCACTATATAAATGCTATTATCATTATTATCATCCTTATTGCAATTATCAACATCATTAAGAACTTAGCCTCTGGTATCATTTTTGTCTCTGAATCCCCAGCTCCTAGAAGAGTGCTTGGCACATAGCGGGAGATTAAGAAATGCTTGTTGCTTGATTGCTAAAGAGACTCTTCTGGAGGTGGTGCTCTAAAGGATAAGTAGGAATCCAACCGTAGGCTGTTCAGTGGTGCAGTGGATAGAACCCCAGGCATAAAGTCAGGAAGATCTGAGTTCAAATCCAACCTCAGACACTTCCGAGTTGTATGACTCTGGGCAAATCACTGAACCTGTTTGCCTCCATTTCCTCATCTGTCAAATGAGCTGGTGAAGGACATGGCAAACCACTCCAGTATCTTTGCCAAGAAAACCCCAATGGGGGTCATGAAGAGTCAGACAGAATGAAATGACTGAACAGCAACAGGAATTCAACCAGGGAAAAGGCTGAGGAGAGACATTCACAAAGGCCTGGAGGCAGGTGAATGAAAGGTGTGGTCTAGGACAGAGAATAGTTTAGTTTGGCATAGAATAAAGGATGTGAGACTAGGTGGCAGTGGAAAGAGCCCTGGCCAGATGTGGAGTCAGGAAGACCTGAATTCAAATCCAGCCTCAGATCCATTTACTAGCTGTATGACCCTAGGCTAGTCATTTAACCACCATCTGCCTCCTTTCCTCCTCTGTAAAATGGGGGTGATAATAGCACATGCCTCCCAGCGATGTTGTGAGGGTCAAATGAGATCATATTTGTACAGTGCTTTGCAAACTTTAAATGCTGACTATGTGGAGGGAGGCTTTAAACAAACCAGAAACTGACAAAGCCAGACTGTGGAGGACCTTGACTGCCACACAGAGGAGTTTGAACTTTACTTAATAGGCAAGGAGAGGCTACTGAACTGAATCTAATAAGATGAAGTGCAATAGGGAGAAATATAAAGCCTGGGCTAAAAAAAAATTTTTTCTCACGTAGTAGAATAGTAATAGCAGCTAGTATTTAGATAGTTTTAAAGTTTGCAAAGCACTTTACAAATATTATCTCACTAAATTGTCACAACAACAATAGGGTCTATTATTATCCCCATTTTACAGATGGGGAACTGAAACAGATGGAGGTTAAGTGACTTGCCCCCGGTCACATAGATAGTGTCTGAGGCTGAATTTGAATTTTGGTGTTCTTGACTCCACACCCAGCACTCTGTGCACTGTGGAGCCACCTAGCTGCCTTGAGAAGAAGGAACCATGGCTTAGGTAGGAGAATGTCTGAAAAAGATCTGAGGCTCTTAATGATTAGCAAAATCACTATGTACCAACAGTGCTATATGGTGCCAAAAAATGAATTTACTCTTGGACTGCATCCAGAGGGCATAGTTTCAAGGTAGGAAGAAGTGAGTGTGGGGGAGTGAGGAAGGAAGAGAGCAAAGATGTATTTTCAATCATTGAAAAAAAATTAAACAAAGTACATTAAAAAAATAAAGAGGTGATGGTCCCCCTGCACTCTGCCCTGGTCAAACCACATCTAGAGGGTATTGTTGATTTCTGAGCAAATGCATTTTAGGAAAGCACATTGAAAATCTGGGGAGTATCCAGAGGAGAACGGCTAGGATGGGGAAGGGTCTTCAAATTCATGCCATATAAGACTACATTCAGGGAACTGGGAATATTTAGCTTGGGAAAGAGGAGACTTAGAGGGGATATCATGACTGTCTCCAAGTACCTGAAGGGTTGACTTGAGGAAGAAGGCTTAGACTCATTGTGCCTGGTGTAGAGAGCAGACATGGAAGCAAAAGGAAGGAAGCTGAAAATTTCTGCTCATGAAAGAAGGCGTTGTTAAATTGTTTTCCAGTCGTGGCTGATCCTGGGTGACAAGTTTTCTTGGCAGAGATGCTGGAGTGGTTTGTCATTTCCTTCTCCATCTCATTTTACAGTTGAGGAAACTGAGGCAAACAGGGTAAGTGACTTGCCCAGAGTCACACAACTAGGAAGTGTCTGAGGCCAGATTTGAACTAAGGAAGTTGAGTCTTCCTGACTCCAGGCCTGGCACTCTATCCACTGCGCCACCTAGTGGCTCAAATGAGAGCTGTTTAAAAATAGAACAGGCAGCCTCTTACTAGAAATCTCAGATCCAAGGCTGGTTGACCTTTTATCAGAGCACCTGGTAGCGGACATTACCACACAGGTACAGGCTGGACTAGAATAGGTCTGACAATTCCCTTCTAGCCCTGGCCCTGTCATTCTATTAGCACAGAAACAGTGGCATAGAGTAGAAAGAGTGATGGCGTCAGGAGAGACTTGGGTTTAAATTCTGTTGGTTTTTTTTTTTTAATTTATTTATTTTTAGTTTTCAACATTCACTTCCACAAGATTTTGAGTTCCAAATTTTCTCCCCATCTCGCCCCTCCCCCACCCCAAGATGGCATGCATTCTGAATACCCCTTCCCCTAATCTGTCCTCCCTTCTATCTCTCCCCCCTTCTCTTATCCTCTTCCCCTTCTATTTTCCTGTAGGGCAGGATGGATTTCTGTACTTCTGTATTCTAAATTCTGCCACTGATCCCAAATGACTGCATGGCCACGGGCAAGTCACGTAATATTTCTGAGTGTCTTCATTGGTGAAATGAAGATAATAATGCCAGTAGTCCTTGTCTCATGGGGTTTGGGGGAAGATGAGATGAAATAATAGGCAAAGTGCTTTGTAAACGTTAAGAAACTGAGTAAATGACAGGTGCTATTGTGGACAGGAACACTGAATGCCAGAACCACAAGCCTTAGAGATTCCCTCCACCTCTCTGTGTAGACATGGACCCCTTTGGCAGTCAATCTGGTGAGGCCTAGGGATCCCTTCTCAGATGAATGTTTTTAAATGCATAAAATAAAATCCACAGGATTACAAAGGAATCCAATTATATTGAAATAATAGTTATCAAAATAATTTAAGTTCACAGACACCAGGTTAAGAACCCTTGATCTATCCGGTCCAACCATTTCATTCTTTGTTGATAGAGCTACTCAGGTCTAAAGAGGGAAAGATAGTCTGTTTGGGTTTTTTTGTTTGTTTTTAGGCAGTTGGGGTTAAGTGACTTGCCCAGGGTCACATAGCTAGTAAGTGTCAAGTGTTTGGTCTAAGGCCAGATTTGAACTCAGGTCCTCCTGACTTCAGCGCCAGTGCTCCATCCGCTGCACCACCTAGTTGCCCCCGGGAAAGACGGTCTGTACAATATTTCATATCCAACTTATTTGTGCCAGAACCAGGACTGGAGCCCAGGGAGGGTCACTTTCCATTGCACCAAGAGAGGATCAGTCTGTGCCCTGGAGAAGTTTTGCACACATTTCATTAGACAAGACAGACAGACATACGATAACAAAAGCAATACGAGAAGGCATGATCGTAAGTTGGGTTGTATGGATTCAGACTGTTTGGGGCCCAAGGGAGGCCCAAGGTCACTGCAGACTGAGTTGGTCAGGGAAGGCTTCCTCAAGCCTGTGGTCCTGGAAGTGGCCTAGGGGTGGTGGAAAGAAGGGAGGGAACGGGATAAACATCTATCTAGCACCTACAATCTGCCAGGCACTGTGCTAAATGCTTTTTACAAATATTATCTCACTTGGTCCTCACAACAACCCTGTGGGCTAAGTGCAATTATTATCCCCATTTTACAGTTGAGAAAACTGAGGCTTAACTTGAGGTTAAGTGACTTCTCCAGGGACACACAGCTAGTTAGTGTCTGAGGCCAGATTTGAACTCAGGTCTCCCTGACTTCAGGCCCAATGATCTATCCAGTGCTCTGCCAGCTACCCACCTGGCCCCTGGACATTCTGGACTTGTGGTCCAATGTGGATAAAAGTATAGGTGGGAATGCCCATGATTTAGGGTGGGATTGGGGCAGGGGAAGAGAGCAGTGAAGAGCTCCTGCCTAGCTAAGAATTCTTCTCTGGCACAGGTTGTGTTGTAACCTTTGAGGTCCATCCTAGCTCTGAAATTCTAGGGTTCTGGGACTGTAGGATGCAGGAGCTCAGCAGGGCCTAGAATGCTGAACTTCAGTGTTTGAGCTGCATGGCGGAGGGGAGAGCACACAAAATTTGGGAGATCAGAGTTGGAAATGTTCTGTTGCTCCTTGTTAAATAATAATAGTAATAATTAAGGATGATGATGATAGCTAACGTTTATTCACAACCTTCCTGGGACTCAGTTTCCCTATCTGTAAAATGAGAGGGTTAGATTAGATAGCCTGTGAAGTTCTTCCCACCCCAGATGTGTGATCCTCTAAATGTCTAAGCCCTCTTCTGCCTTCGTGGGGAAATGGGGAGGGGGCACTGAAAGACTGTTATGCGTTGGATTGTGGGGTGGATAAAACAAGCAAAAGGACTTTCTAGATAGATGAGGCCACCCGTGGTGTGAAGGATGTATCTGCAGCCTTCCCAGCCCCTGATTATGCTCCTTTTGGGAGGAGTCCAGGTTTCACCTGGCCCACACAGGACACAGCTCCACTTTCCTTCTCCCGTCATCCTGCCTTTACCTCCCTTCTGTATTTTCACAGAGGGGTTTTATGCATAGCCCCAACTTCAGCCTGGGCCTGGAAGTGCTTCCCGCCCCAGAGAACAGGAGAATTGGGGGAGCCCAAAGATAAGCACTGTTTTCTCTCTATTCCCACATCTACAACTTCCCCCCAGAGCCCTAGACAGACAAGTGCCCTGTCCCCGACAGCTAGGCTCCTGGCTGCCCCGGGGGGTCCACACAAAGGGAAAGAGGGGACTTAGGCATCCCTGGTCCCACATCCATGGCGCCACTGCTCTGCCAGCCAGCCAGGTTCTAATTAGCCACGGGAGCTAGGGAGCAGGAAGCAAGGGGGCTGGGGGCTCATGCCTGGGGCTTGGAGGGATGGAGAATCAGTGCTTAGAGTCTTGTGCCCCTCACTCTGGAATTCAGTCCTCAGTCTTAACTGGGGCTAAGATACCTGGGTCCCCTCCCACAGGCAATCCTTTCCTTGCTGGGGGAAGAGTCTAAATGAGGAGACAGGCAAAGGAGTGTGGAGGGGGTCTGAAGGGAAAGAGAAGGTTCATTCCAATGCAGCGAGCAGGGCCATGTGCTAGGAGCTGAGTGTACCAAGACAAAGCTGGACCTAACCCTGCCCTCAAAGTGCTGGCCTTTTATAGGGGGATACAACATGTACACAAGTAAGTGAGTACGACATATATACAAAAGACCAGAAAATAATTCCAAGAGGGAGAAAAATGAATAACGTGGCGGGGGAGGGAAGGTCAGGAAAGGGCTGGTGTGGGAGAGCTCGGGATTCTGGGAGGCAGAGGCGAGAAGGGACGGCATTCCAGACAACAAGATGGAAGCGTGATGGATGTCAGGGACGAGGACAAGCTAGCAGGCCGGTTTGACCACGATGGAGACCAAAGAAAGGGGAAGGAGGTTCAGGTGAGGGTGGCAGCAGATGTGGGGAGGAGCAGCCACAAAGAGAGCTGGTGAGGAGGAAGACGAGTGGGAGAAGGGAAGAGTGGGCTTGCTTCCAGGGACTGGGGGGCCTACCCCTCCAATGGAGTCTATCAACAAACATTTAATAATAGCTAGCATTTATATAGCACTTTAAGGTTTGTGAAGCACTTTAGGTATTATTTCATTTGGTCCTCACAACATCCCTGGAAGGTGGGTGCTATTATCATCTCCATTTTACAGATGCGAAATTAAGGCTGAGAAAGTCACACAGCTTAGAAATGTCTGAGTCTGGATTTGAACTCAGGTCTTCCTGACTTCGGGTCCAGCACTCTATCCACACGGCATTACCCAGCTGCCTCTCACTGTATGCTTCCCGACAATGATAGCCTTGTGATGTAAGTAAGAGTAGTGTGTTTTCCGTCGATTGGATCTTTTCAGATCTGACGGCAGACATTTGATAACCACTTGTTGGTTACTTGGTAGAGGGCATTCTTGTTGAGATACGGATTAGGCCAAACGTGTTTCTGATGTCCTCTCCAATTCCACACTTCTATGATTCTGCCCATCCCCGTGCTAACTGGGGGAAGAGTACCGGGCTTCACAGGGATATTGGGGTGGTGGTGAGATGATGGGTCACCCAGACCATAAAACCTGAAGTCAGGCCATGAGCTGAAAGCTCTGATGTCACTGTGGGCGGCCAGCCTGATGTCCCAGCGTGTTGCTGCCGCACTAGGGGAGAAATCCCCAGAGGGCTCCAGTTCAGGGAATAGGGCTGGAAGGTAGAATTCTGGGCTTCTCTTCCTTGGGGACACTGAGATGAATGTGTGCCTGGTGTGTGTGCCACCCCTGTGGATATATGTTAGGGGGAGTCAGATCCTGGACTCTGTGAGAGAAGGCATGTCTCCCTCCTCCCTTGGTGCAGCTAGTTCTAAGAAGGTGCTGAGCCTGGCTGGCATGACCCAGCTCACGGGTGGGGATGAGAAGGAAAGATTCCAAGGGGCGGGACCAGAAGCATTGCCAAGAACTCTGTGCAGTTAAGAGATCATGGATGTGGGCAACGCTGCAAGGCCAGAAACAAGTTCATCAGCCTGAAAAAGGGGAAGGGGAGACCAGGTGGGGGCTGTAGAAGGAGGGTGTCAGGAAGGGTAGGAACCCTTGGAAGGAGTTAAGATTTTGTGTGTGTGTGTGTGTGTGTGTGTGTGTGTGTGTGTGTGTGTGACAGAGAGAGAGAGAGAGAGAGAGAGAGAGAGAATGAGGAGTTGATTATGCCAATGTTCCTTTCCGTGTGTCTTTGTCTCTATGTGATTCTGCCTCTGTGTGTCTGTGTCTGTGCTCTTTGTATGACTCACTGTATCTCTATGCTGGGATGTCTGTGTGTGACCGTTCCTGCGTCTGTCTGTGTTTGCATATGTGACTGTGCCCTGGCACATATGTCTCTGCCTGTGTGTGCCTATTTCTCTGTGCATATCTGTATGCACATATGAATGCATCTTTGTGATTGTGACTGAGCCTATTTCTGTGTATCTGTTTCTGCATATATGTCTGTGTGTGCACCTGTGCCTGTGCCTCTCTGTGGCGATGTGTGTGTGTGTGTGTGTGTGTCCCTGTCTGACTGTGCCTATGGCGAATCTGTATTTCTGCACCATCTCTCACTGTGCCTGTGTGCCCCTGCCTGTATCTTTATGTGTCTATGCCTGGGTGTCTGTGTATGACTGTATCTAGGCTTGTAGGTGTGTGCTTGGGTGCCTGAGTGTCTGTGTGTGTGCCTGTGCCTCTCTGTGGTGATGTGTGTGTGTGTGTCCCTGTCTGACTGTGCCTATGGTGAGTCTGTATTTCTGCACCATCTCTCACTCTTCCCCTACCCCAGGCACCCTGGCTGGGTGGCTAGAGGGAATCTTTCCTCCTCACTTTGTCCCCTCCTCTTCTCCTAGGCTGTCTGTCTGTGTCATCCTGTTCACCTGGTGATGCGGGGCAAGGCCCCCTATGCCCACCTGTTCTCAGCCATGGCCCGCCTGGCCCCTGCCCTCTGGAGTCTCTGTGTCACTGCTGTCCTGGTTACCTCAGCCACGCAAGGTAGGGAATGGGGCTGGGGAAGGCTGCGGTAAGGAGAGTGGCCCGAGGATCCCACTTCCCTAACACTCAGACTATGGAGGAGAGGGTGCAGTGGAGGGAGAGCCCTCTGTCCATTGGCTGGGCCTTTCTGCCGTCCTACTGAGGGTCGGGTGCTGGCCCTGAACCTGGTCTCTCCACCAGGACAGGAATCTCTCGTGCCCTCTGGTGCCCATCACACCACACCCTGGCCCTTGGGTCTCCCCAGTTCTGTCAGGATCTTCCTCTCTCAGTGATTACATATCAGCAGCTCTCACTGGGAAGAAGGCTTAATTAAAGCGTGCCCGCTGACGTTTATTTAAAAACAACTAATTACCCAGCTCGGCCGGCACTGGCCCCAGGATCCCAAGTACATAGCAATTAGTACCCCATGCCTGCCCACCCACCCCGATTATCCAATTACTCTCCCAAAGGCAGTGCTCAGCAGGGGTCAGGGGCCAGGCCATGAGATGGGGAGCAGGAATCCTCCCATTTCCACCTCTGGCCCATTTCCCACATTCTACCCCCCAAAACTCTTCTACTCTCCCTGACTCCATTTGTCTTTCTCCCAAGACCTCCCCTCATACAATCTAGCCTTCCATCGACTCCTCTTCAGGGTGACTTCCCCAATGGCCCCTAGCTCCATCCCTCATCCTAGGACATTCCTCACGCTGTCCCCTTGTCCTCCTGACTATTCTCAATGCCACCTCATGGCCCAGTGCCATGAGGACTCCATTCTGTCAAGATCCCCAACCACCCCAGGCCATCAAGGTCTACTGCCTAGCAGTCCCAGCCTGCCCCCCCACCCCTGGCCCAGCTGAGCCCTCCCCGACTCCTCACCAGGCCGAGCTGATGCTAAAATTAGATGAGGAAGCAGATGGCACCAAGTGAAGCAGATTAAAAAAACCTCTCTCAGCCTAGCCCCAGAACATACTTCCCTTTTTGCCCCCCATGTCTGGAGCTGAGCACACAGCCCCTTGGAGCCCTGCCCTTTTCTCTGCCCATTGCAACTCACTGTGGAACTCCGAGGTATTTCAGATAGAGCCACCCGGTCTACAGGAGAGAGGGGAGGTATAGGGATGGGAGATAAAATTTAGTATGACTGCCACCAGGCATAAGGCTCTCTCCAAAGGCTGTCAGATTGACTGGGTTGGACCCTATCCCACTGCCTCTGGCTTGTTTGTGAGCACACACACACACACACACACACACACACACACACACATACACACACACCCCCATCCATCCCTAGCCTGACTCCCTTCTCTTTCCTTCCTTTCCATCCCTTCTCCCTTAGAAGACTCCTACCAGATTCCCTTCATCTTCCTGTCTGTATTTAATAAGTAAGCTCCCTAAAGAAGGTCCTCCAGCTCCTAGTGGAGTGCAAAGCACTGGACCTTGAGTCAAAAGTCTTGGGTGCGAGTACCGGCTTTGCCAAGTGCCAATGTGACTACATGCAAATCACTTCTCTTTGGGCCTTAGTTGCCTCCTCTGTAAAACGAGGGGGTTGGACCAGATGGAAGTCTAAGGTCCTTGCCAGCGCTAACATTCTGTGATTTTGTGACACCCCCACCTCCTTCTGATCTCCTTGTTGCTTTTTCTGTCTCACCTGAACTCCATATGCTGCTGTTTCAGCCTAGGCCCTTCCATCGAATTGGTCATCCTAGATGCTGGGCCTGCAGAAACAGACTGCACTCAAATCCCTTCCCCCTGGCCTTAGTTTCCTTATCTGTAAAATCAAGGGCTTATAAGGTTCTTTCCTTAACATTCCAGTTATTCCAAACACTAGGGGTGACATCTTGTATCAGCCTGATGCTATATGCTTTTCAACACAATTTTCTATCCATTACCTCATCTGTCTCCCAACACCCTGGTGACGTCCTAAGAGTGGAGACTATTGAGTACTGAGTCACACACACACACACACACACACACACATATACACATATACATACATATATACATATGCAATGTGTATTTATATATTCATGTATATGTGTGTATATGTATTCATATACACAGATAACTAAAGCTGATATGCCCAGAGTCATGCAGCTAAGCGAGTGTTGAAGCTGGGAATTCCTCACTCTTGGGTTTTGACTGTCTCCTTCCTGCCTCAACAAAAAGGACATGAGATTTCGGGTCAGAGGACCTGGATTTCAGTCTACTTACGACCTATGTGATCTTGGGAAAGTCACCTAATTTTGATGGGGCTCAGATTCGTAATCTGTAAAATGAGGGGGTTGACCTAGATGCCCTTTCTGGTCCCTTTCAGCTCTAAATCCAGTGATGAGCCTATGATTATCTTCTCTCTCCACCACCACCACCACCATTCCCAGCCATTGCAACCCAGTCTGATATGGGTGGAAAGAGGCCCGAGCTCTTATCCTTGTGAAGCACCAGGGAAGCTCTGGGAGGGGGAGCAGCTTGAGCCAAAGGAGCTGCTGCCCTGGAGGTTGATAATAGGGGAGGGAAGGGGCCTCCGGATCTAAGAGTTTCTCTTCCTTTGCCCCAACTCCGGCAGGCCTGAGCCGAGCCGGGCTCCCCTTTGGCCTGATGCGCCGGGAGCTGGCGTGTGAGGGCTACCCCATCGAACTCCGATGCCCGGGAAGCGATGTCATCATGGTGGAGAATGCCAACTATGGGCGCACAGATGACAAGATTTGTGATGCTGACCCCTTCCAGATGGAGAATGTGCAATGCTACCTGCCCGATGCCTTCAAGATCATGTCCCAGAGGTGAGGACCTGCTAGGATTTGGGGGTGAGGTGGGGTGGGGGAAAGTCATTCATTCCAAACTCATTCATTTATTTATTCATTCAACAAGACAAATGTAGAAGTGTCTACAGTGTCCAGAGTACTATGCTTGCCACTGGGGGACATACTGTGTTGAGATAATATGTGGTCCCTGCCACCATGAATCCTGTAGTCTAGTATGGGATAAGACACAAACACAGCTAATTTTGAATACATTAAGGAGATGATAAACAGCTTGCTATGGGGATGCGTTGGCCACTAGGGGGCTCAGTGGAAGGAGCACCAGGCATGGGGTCAGCAATACCTAAGTTCAAATGTGGCCCTAGACACTTACAAGATATGTGACCTTGGGCAAGTCACTTAACTCTATTTGCCTCAGTTTCCTCATCTGTAAAATGAGCTGGAGAACAAAATGGCAAACCCACTGCAGCATCTCTGCCAAGAAAACTCCAAAGGGGATCACAAAGAGTGGGACACAACTGAAAAACAACTGAACAATAATATGAGGATATATGAGGGGGAGGTGTTGTTTTGTTTTTTGTTGTTTTTTTTTTTTTTTTTACTGGGGAAAGCGTGCTAAAGGATGTGATATATGAGCTGGACTTTACAGAATGGACAGAAACTTAATAGGTTGAATGAGGAAGGAGGAGGAACGACACTTCATGAGTAGGAAACAACAGAATTAAAAGCATTTTAATGGAGCATTCAGAACAGTCCAGTTTGGTGAGAGTATAGAGTACATGGAGGGGAGATAAGGCTGGAGAGGGTAAAGTGGACCAAACTGAGGAGAGGACTGATTGCTGGGCAAAAGAGTTCTAGCTTTATTGTGGAGGCAATAGAGAGCCATTGAAGATTTTTGAGCTGAGGAGTGATATTTCCAGATCTATTCATAAAGAAGAATATTCCAGAAATGAGGCAGAGCACGTGCTACAGAGGTCAGAGAGTAAAGCTGAAAAGACTTTTTAGGACACTAGTACTGCAGAGGTCCGGTAAGGGAGAGAAGGTTCCAGAATTTCCCTCAGATGCTGGAGCCTCCCCAGTAAAATCCAGCCTTCAAAATCCTAGTGGGCTAATCTTTTCTTTCCTTTATTCATTCATAAACCTAGTGCAATGCATATAATGTATTAGGTGTTAATGTTCCAAAAACACCATTTTGACCATACCTCCTCCCAGTTCAGAAGTGGCCAAATGCATTGTGGGAATATCACAGGGTACACCTGAACCCCTCGGCCTCCCTCTTTGTACTCTCGGTGATCTCATCGATCCCCAGGGGTTTAATTAGCATCTCTGTGCAGATGACTCATAAATCTATATATCCAACCCTGATCTTTATCCGAAATGCCAGTCTTGCACCACCAACTGTTTACTGGACAAACCCACAAGAGTGTACGTATCTCACATTCATGCTCAAAACAGAACTCATTCTATTTCTACACCACATTTCCCTGTTTTTGCTAAGAACGCCACCATCCTTCTAGTGACCCAGATTTTCAACCTTGGACTCATCCTTGCCTCTACCCTCTCTCACATCCTCCCTTCCCTATCTAATCCGATGCCAATGATGAGCAATTCTGCCATTACAGCAGTTCTCCCATCCGTCCTCTTCTTCTCCACTAACATAGCTTCTAGCCTTCTCCAGGCCCTCCTCACATCTCGCCTAGACTATTGCAATGCCCTCCTAATTGGTCTCCTTACTTCCAGTGATTGGATCAATATTCCAAAAACACAAGTCTGACGGTGGCATTCCTATGCTCAAGAAGTTTCCATGGCTCCCCATTGCCTCAAGGATCACATTAAAAAATCATCAAGCTGGCATCTAAAGCTCTCCAAAATCGGCATCCATCTTTCCAGTTTTATTTTATATTATTTCCCTTTATTCACTTATCGTTCTAGGCAGACTGACTTGTTAGTAGTTCCTCACCCATATAAGACATTCCATCTCTCTTTTTATACTGGCTCTCCCCCATACTTGGAAGGCCAACCTTCCTCATTTCCACTTTTTAAAATAGCCCTGGGTTCCTTGAAAGCAGAACTTTAGTGTTACCTGAGGCTTTTGTGATTCAGTCCCAACCCTGCCCCTCCCCCACCATTACTTTTCTCTCTGTCTCTGACGCTGTCTCTGTTTCTGTCTCTCTGTCTCTCTCCCCCCTCCTCTCTCTCTGTCTCTCTCTCTCTCTCTCTCTCTCCCCCCTCCTCTCTCTTGCATCTCTCTCTCTCCCTCCTTCTTCCCTCTTCCTCCCTTGAAATTACATTGTACAACTTTATAAATACTCTGTATACTTCACATTTACATTTCTGTGTATGTCTTGTATCACTTTTTTGGACATAAGTTCCTTGGGGGTGAGGAAGGTGGAGAAACCTTCGTATCTTTGTATCCCCAGAGCCTAACACAGTGCCTTGCATGGAGTAGGCCCTTAATAAGTGTTGAATTAAACTGATCTGAATTCAATTGACTCTAATACAAACTCTGCCCTACATTCAAGACCCTCCACAATCTCAATCCCACTCGCTGCATGCCTCACTGGACTTTTTTCTTTTTCTCTTTTTGCTTTTTGGTGAGGCAATCGGGGTTAAGTGACTTGCCCAGGGTCACACAGCTTGTAAATGTCAAGTGTCTGAGGCCACGGACTCTTCTTACAAGCACATGCCAGCCCCATCTCCCACCTTAGCACCTTTGCTTACTGGATTCCCTTGCCGGGCATGTATTAGCCTCTTTTTAGCTCCCCCAATCCTACTTACCTAGCTTAGTTCCCACTTCTCCCAAGAAACTTTCTAGCGAAGGAGGCTTGACTGTTCTTTCTGTCTTTTGATAGCCCTCCCTCCTTGTGTCTACCTCCTGGCTTTCCCGGCTTCCTCAAATCCCAGCTAAAATCCCACCATCTATAGGAAGTCTTTCCCAATCCCTCTTAATCCTATTACCTTCTGCTAATTATTTCCTATTTATCCTGTGCATAGCTTGTTTGTATAGATCTGTTTGCATACTGACTCTCTACTACTTTGTAGTAGTAGTAGTTGTTCAGTTGTTTCAGTCCTGTCCAACTCTATGTGACCCCAGAAAACCCCAAATGGGGTCACAAATAGTTGGACACAACTGAAAAATGACTGAATGCAGCAAAGAGACTGGAGTGGTTTGCCATTTCCTTCTCCAGCTCATTTTACAGATGAGGAAACTGAGGCAATCAGGATTAAATGACTTGCCCAAGGTCACACAACTGCTAAGTGTACAGATTTGAACTCAGGAAGATGAGTCTTCCTGACTCCAGGCCCAGACACTCTATCCACCTTGCCACCAAGTTGCCTGACCTTGAGGATAGGCGCTGTCTTTTGCCTCCTTTTATATTCTTATTGCTTAGCATAGTGGCTGGCACACAGGAGAGCTTAGTGCTTTCTGAACAATGGATTGACTGGCTGACTGACTCCTGCTGATGGAGAGCACTGAAGCTGAGAATTAAAGAATCTCACATCCGTAAGGGCCCTCAAAGACCTAGCCCAACCAACCAATTGATTGATCGACAGATATTTATAAACCACCTACTATGTACCTGGCACTGTACTAAGCATTGAGGATACAAAAACAGAATGAAATACACGTCTACACACAAAATAGATACAAGGTAACTGGGAGACCAGGCAGTTGAGGGGAGGGGAGAAGACTGGATGCAGAAAGTGGTGCTTGGGGGCAGCTAGGTAGCTCAGTAGAGAGAGCACCGGCCCTGGAGTCAGGAGGCCCTGAGTTCAAATGTGACCTCAGACACATAACACTGACTAGCTGTGTGACTCTGGGCGAGTCACTTAACCCCAATGGCCTCACCACTAAAAATAAAAAATAAATAAACCAAACAGAAAGTGGTGCTTGAACTGGTCTTGAGGCAGATGAGGGAGTCTAAGAAGCGGAGGTGAGGAGCGCGGTGCATGTCAGACGCGGGTCCAGCCACTGCATTATCGCAGAGAGTAGAGGGTTGTTCGTTTACCAGGAGCAGTGAGAAGTCTGTTTGGGCTGGACTGTACAACGTATAAAGGAGAGTGAGGTTGGAGCATGGTTGTAAAGGACTTAAAAGCCAGTGCCAAGCAGAAGAGTTTATAGTTGATCCTGGAGGTAATAGGGAGCCACCGAAGCTTTGTGAGCAGGGGAGCGACATGGTCAGATTTACTGTGCATTAGAAAAACCACTTTGGCAGCTATGTGGAGGATGGATTTGAGCAAGGAGGGTCTTAAGGCAAGGAGGCTGCATGGAAAGCTACTGCGGTAGTCCAGGAGAGGTCGGTCAATAAGCATTTATTAAGCACCTACTATGTGCCTTGAATACAATGAAAGGCAAAAGACAGTCTTAATCTCAAGGAGCTCACAATCTAGTGGGAAAAACAGCATGCAAACAAATGTATATGAACAGGCTACATACAGGATAAATTGTGTTGTTCATTCACATCCGACTCTTCGTGACCCAATCTGGGGTTTTTTTTGGCAAAGATCCTGAACTGGCTTGCCATTTCCCTCACCAGCTCATTTTACAGATGGAGACACTGAGCAAACAGGGTTAAGTGATTTGCCCAGGATCACACAGCTAGTAAGTGTCTAGGGCAGGGGTGGGGAACCTGCGGCCTCAAGGTCAGACGTGGCCCTCTAGGTCCTCAAGCACAGCCCTTTGATTTGAAATTTGTCTTATGAAGTTTGGATTCAGTCAAAGGGCCACACTTGAGGACCTAGAGGGCCACGTGTGGCTTTGAGGCCACAGCTTCCCCACCCCTGGTCTAGGGCCACATTTGAACTCAGGTCTTCCTGACTCCACTCGCAGCACTCTATCCCCTGAGCCACTTACTTCCCTTCTAGGCAAACAGAGGTTAAGTGACTTGCACAAAGTCACAGAGCTAATAAGCATCTTGGGGCCAGGTTTGAACTCTGATCTTCCAGCTCCAGGCTTAGCACTCTATCCATCATCTAACTGCTGAGAGAGAGAGAAGTTAAGGATGATAGAGTCTGTGAACCAGAGTGCCTGGAAGAATAGTTGTATCCTTGGGAGAAATAGGGAAGTTCAGCATGAGAGTAAAGAGGAGGAAGAGAATGAGTATCTATTAAGCACCTACTGTGTGCCAGGCACTGGGCTAAGCGCTTGACAAATATTATCTCATTTGATCAAATATCTTATTTCAAGTGGGGGTTTTTGGGGAAAGGATAACGAATTCTGCTCTGAACCTCTTGAGTTTAGCATGCCCATGGACATCCAATTCAAAATGTCTAATAAGCAGCGGATGATTTGGGATTGGAGCTCAGGAGAGAGATGAGGGCTGGGTATCTAAATCTGGGAATCATTCTCATAGAGGTGATAATTAACCCAATGGGAGCTGATGAGGTCCCTCAGTGAGAGGGCAAACCAAGAGAAAAGGGCTCAGGATAGAATCTTGGGCAACATTCACAGTTAGGGGATGTGTTATGGATGAAGACCCGGTAAAATCGTCTGAGAAGCGCTTGAGCAATCAGGCGAGTTCCTACCAGATCAGGATGGAAGCCCCCACTACAACATGTCAGAAAAATAGTCACATTTCTGTTAAAAGACCCCTCAGCGATGGGGAGCTCATTTCCTGCTGAAGCAGTCCTGTTGCACTGTGGGATTGAGCTCCATGCTCTGATTGACATATTCTCTAATAACTTTATGCACAAGTCACTGCTCCATGTCTAATCCATAACCAGGGGGTGCCGGAGCCAGCTAAAACGGGAGAATACCATTGTTCAGTTTTCAATGTGAGCATTTATACCTCAAAAATCGGCAAATGCAACAAATCGGGCCTTGATTTATTGTTTTGATGATTGTCTAGACTTAAGAAAGTGTGAATAATGCAGATTAAACTTAAAAAATGTGTCCTACATACATTTTTTTCCAGAGAGATGGTTGTTAAATATTTACCAGCACACCCTATCCATAAGCAACTCGAGGACCCTTGTCTAGCTCCAGCCTTTCTTGCCAGCCTTATTTCTCATTACCTGCCACCCTCTTTATTTCATCTTTGTTCTGGTGGAAACAGACGTCCAGCTAGTACCTAATCTTGTCCTGACCTCCTACCTCTGTGAATTTGCACAGACTGCAGTGGACTCTCCATATCTCTCTTTTGCAGAAACCTTTGCCTTTCATGGCCCAACTCCAGTGCTGATTTATATGTTACACCTTCTTTTTTTTTTTTTTTTCCCCTAAGAGGCAATCAGGGTTAAGTGACTTGTCCAGGGTCACGTAACTAGTAAGTGTCTGAGGTTAGATTTGAACTCAGGTCCTCCTGATTCCCGGGCCAGTGCTCTACCCATTCCTGATGCATCCTTGCTGCCAGTTAGAATCTTTCAGGTTAGAATCTGTCTCTTGTTCCATCATGCACTAAAACAAATAAAATAAAAATTTAAAATAAAAGTTTTATCAGCACCTTTTGTCTTTTTTCTCCTATATCACAACTATCCCCAGGGAAGCCTTGTAGAAAGAAAAACATCAAAGCAAAACCAACTGACACAGTGACCACATCTGACAGTATAAGCAACGTCCCATCTCTGTAGTCCCCCACCTCTCTATGAAAGGAAGGTGATACCACCGTTCATCTTTTCATGGTACCAGCATTGGTCATGACAATTACTCAAGGTTCTGTTTCCCTTGACCATTCTTCTCCTTTACGGTGTCTCAGTCTTGTGCTATTCTCCTGAATCTGCTTACTTCACTCTGTATCAGTTCATGCAAATCTTCCCATGTTTCTCTGAATTCCCTCAATCATAGTTATCATTTTTTATAATGCTGTCCACATACAGTGGCTTTTTTCAGTCAAATCCCAAATATGCATCCATTTCGTTTCCTGATTTTTGCTGTGACAGTGCTTTGCACACAGTCGATGCTTAATTAATGCTTTTATTCAATCATTCATTCCAACAAGGGCTGCTATGTCTATTGTAAAGGGAGGGAACTGGTGATGCAGTAGATAGAGCACTGGGCCTAAATCAGGAAGACCTGAGTTCAAAAATCTGGCGGTGGAAACTTACTAGCTGTGTGACCCTGGGAAAGTCACTTCACCTCTGTTCATTAAGTTTCCTCAACTATAAAATGGGGATAATAATAGCACCTCCCTCAAAGGGTTGTTGTAAGGATCAAGTAAGATAATATTTGTAAAAAGCACTTAGCACAGTGACCGGCACATAGTAGGTGCTTAATAAATACTTATTCCCTTCCCTTCTTTTCCCTCCTAGAGGGTCCTTGACCTCATTGGGTTATTTGCCCAGTATGAAACTCTAGGTAAAAGGTATAAACAGTTTAGTCTCTTTTCACCTAATTCCTAATTATTTTCCTGACTTGGACTCGTTTCTATCTCCCCCATCAGTATCTTAGTGCGTATGTACCCTCCTCTGAGTAAACAGCAAGCTCCTTGAGGTCAGGGTGTATGTCCACAGGATAAGTATTCAAAAACAGCTTGTCAAATGAATGAATAAATGAGTATCATTCTCTGGATCTAAAAACAAATGAATAAATGAATGCTGAATGTAATCAAGCAAACAAACCTTTACTGACACCAATTCTGTGCTCAGTCCTCTGCTTGGCTATGCTGGGGCAAGAGGGGGAGGGAGGGAGAGGGTCCCAACATGATTAGTATTAGCAATAATCATAATAATAACTACCTTTCTTAATAACATATAACTCTCTGTAATATAGAAATACATAATACAATATATTGCATAATATAATACAAATATAATATATAATATATAATAAATATATAAATATAATTTATAACTTTCTATAATAATAAATAACTTTCTGTAGCACTTGCCATGTGCCAGGCACTGTGCTAAACACTTTACAATTATTGTATCATTTGAGCCTCACGAAAACCCTGGGAGGCAGGTATTGATATTATCCCCATTCTACAGATGAAGAAACTGAGGCAAACACAGGTGAAGTGACTTGCACAGGGTCACACAGCTAGTATGTATCTGATGCCAGATTTAAACCAGGTTTTCCTGACTCCAGGCCCAGGCCTCTATCCACTGTGCTGCCTAAGTATTAATAACCCCTCACATTTCTCTAGCCCTTTAAAGTTTGCAGATCACTTTTCTCACAACAACTCTTAGAGACCAAGACTTCAAGTTATTTTCCCCATTTCATAGATGAGGAAGAAGCTCAAAGAGGTTAATTGACCATCCCATGGTCACACAGCTCAGCAGTGTCAGAGCCAGGATTCGAACTCAGGTCTATCTTTATTCCAAGTTCAGTATTTTTTTTCCCTAGCGTACCATGCTCCAAATTACAGGAAGCTTGCAAGTTTCTTTGTTTGCTTGTTTTTGTAGATGTTCTGAAACTTTTTCATTTTATTTTTAAAAGACAGCAATAATTTACATCAATAAACAAACCATAAAGTTTAACAAACTTCTTCTGAAACCCCAATGCTGAGCGCAGGTATTAGCCAGGAAAGATGGTCCATGGCTACACACTGCTCCCCTCACCTGACTCTGTGGGATGCTACAGACCCCATCATTCAGTGAGTTTGCCCCCAAACCTCTTCCTGAAGAGTGAATTTCAGTCATCTCTTTGGAAAGGTGATAAAAGGGACCAGGAAGTCACCTCCCATTTCTCCTCTGGCCTAGCCTTCTCCCAAGCCTGGGAGCAGCTCTGCTATTTTCACTATGGAAAGATCCACCTGGGCCTTGGGCACCCTGAAGCCCTAGGTGGCTAGCCTTGCAAGGTTAGCCCTTTGCACAAAGAGCTGAGAATCTCTTTCTTGTTATTAGCAAAAGGTAAACAGATACATTGAAAACCTTGAAAATATAGAAATAATCTTATGAATGTGGCCACCTCAAAATCACACATACTGATAGGGGAGATGAGATTTACACATTCAATGATCCATTTGAAGCAGAGGCAGGGAGTGTATCTGACTCAAGGTTTAAAAGTCAAGGGTCTTACCCTGCCTCAGTCCTCTCCCCTCCCACCTCTGTCCAGGCTTCACCCACCACTTGGGTCCTAGCCCTCTCCTTGGAATGTCCTCCCATTTCCTTCCGTGATAAGGGGTCACCTAAGGCCAAAAGACTAGGGGAGCTTGCCCTTCTCTATCCTGCCCCCCATCATGGCCTTCTGTCTCTCCACAGGTGTAACAACAGAACGCAGTGCGTGGTGGTGGCCGGTTCTGATGCCTTCCCAGACCCTTGTCCTGGGACCTACAAGTACCTGGAGGTGCAGTACGACTGTGTCCCCTACAGTGAGTCACCTTGTTCCTCGCACGGACACGGGCCCTATCCTCTCCCCCTGCACCGAGTGAGGAGGAGACACCTGTGCCCCATGGAGCCTGGGTGGGAGCAAGGAAGGAGGCACAGGGCACTCTGGGACAGGCTTTGTCTCTTCCTACTTTCTCGCCCTGGGACCCTCACACTCTCCGCCCTCAAATATTGTCACACTCCCTCTGTCACCCATGGCCTCTTCCTCACATCTTCATACTTTTCCCTGTCGCCTCTCCCTCACTCCATCTCTCACTCTTGTTCTCTCTCCCTAGAATGCTCCCACCCCATCTCCACCTCCTGGTCTTCCCCTCCTACCTTCTCCTCTTCTTTCTCACATAATCCTATCCTCCATTACACCTTCATCTGCTCTTCCTGGCACCCTCACATTCATCTCTCTCACACAGTCACACTCTTGTGGCCCCAGAATTTGATCTTTGTGTCCTTATCCCTCTGGTTCTCCCACATTACAGGAACTGCCTGCCAACGCCTCTAGGCTCTTGGGCCAGAGGGGATGGCTGATACCAAACCCCAGGGGGTGATTGAGGCCAAGACATCTTCAAGGAGATTCACTGCTCCTTTCAGTCTGCCTTTCCATCTGCACAGCACTACTTCCTGTTTACTTAGGAAGTTCTACCATTTTTAATTGGGAGTGGCTATTGGAGAACCCCTGGAGGCCACAAGGAGGAATTTTAAGGAGCCCGGAGCTCAGCTGTAACCCACCCTGCCAAGGGGAACAGCCAGGGAGCTAGGGAAAGGGTTTCTTCTCCTCCTCGGTTACTCTCCCTTCCCCCACCACCATCATTTCCCTTCTTTCCTGCTCCCCTTCTTTCCTTCCCTCCTCACCCTTATGCCCACCCCCAGCTTCTTATAGCCAATTTGGAAGCAAGGACTTGGGGGGAGGTGGAAAGGGAGAAGTGAGGGCCCCCAGTATATATGTTTTGGGGGTTGGGGAAGGGCAGGGGGAGCAGGAGGCCCTGGTAATTCCCTCCCCACCCCCTCATCCCCACCCACTTTAATTTCTTCTCACAGGTAGCCGTCCATGCTGGGGGAAACCGCTAATGTGCTTCCTTAACTTTCTCCTTTGACTCCTCATCCTTTCCTTTCAGCACCCAAGGCCTCCATCCAGCTACCACCTAAGGGGAAAGTCCCTCTCTCCTCGTTGAAGCCCTCCCCCCCACACAGCACTGGGGGCAATCTCTCCCCATCCCTGCCCCCACCTCCAACTCACCCACTGATGTTGGGATAGCTGGGAATATAGATAGAAAACAGTGTATAAATCACTGAAAAGACAGCGCACATATCATTATACCCCAGTTACCCAGGCAAGAAAACAGGCCAACAAAGATCCCAGGGTCAAAGTGGACTCTATGAGGCAACGTGAAGAGGCAAGAATAAAGTTAAAGGGTCTTGGAGTCATATTAGCTCGCATTAAATTCTGTGTAGTTGGGATATTGGACCTCTAGGTCTGGCTCTGAGCTCCACAAGTTGAGACGAATGAGGGAAGAGCTTAGAGACAGGCCAAGTAAGAGATGGAATAAGTAATGGATTGAGAGTGTTCCGTGCAGAGTCCTGACCTAGGCATGGGGAACACACATAAGATAGGTAGGGCTAATCCCCACTCACAAGGAGTCCCTGGTCTGATTCATCCTTGAATGTTCCAAGGTCTAATGAGAAAACAGAGTACACATACAGAGCTATCAGAAGGGCCCATCAGAGACTTAGAGTAGGTGCAAGTGAAGTCCTTAGGTGCTGACCGTGAACAGCCTCGGCTCAAAGCAGAGTCGGGAAGGATGTAAGTTCTTCCTGCACTCAGAGCTGGAACAAGACACAAGCTGGAGTTAGATAGTAGTAGGAACGACAAAGTTAGACCTGAGGAAAGACAGAAGGGCTGAGAGGAACCGGGAGGCTCCGGGCCCACGTGACCAGGGAGGTCTGTTCAAATCCCACTTGTAGCTTCCTTAGGGAGACAGAACAAGGAGACCACCCTAGGGGACGCTCCAAGAATTGTTCAAAGAGGAGAGAACAGCAGCTAGGAAGGAGGCCAGAGAGGAGAGGCAGGCCTTCCCCTGGTAGCAGAGATGGGGACCCCAGTGCTGCTGTGGAGGCCTCTCAAGGAGGTCTGGGGTGGGCTGCGGGTGGAGGCTGGGGGAAGGGGGAGGGACCCCATGGAACACGCCCAACTAACAGCCACTTTGCTTTGCAGCTGAGTGCAGTCTAACCCCCTCACCCCCCTTCCTCCCCTAGGTGCCTGCTGGGCCACGGGCAGGTGTGTGCGTGTGGAGCACCCAGCTCCTTGGTTAGGCCAGCCTGGCTAGGGAAATCGGAGTTTTAGTCACCCTGGCAGGGAGAGTGTCTGTTACCACCCCTGGCCCCTCCCTCCTCTTCCCCCAGACCCCACTGTGTCTCTCCATCAGTCTGTCACCTTATCTCTGGCATTTTGTTTCTCTCCATCTGTCTCTCCCTCCATCTCTGTCCCTTTCTGTGTATAACTGACCCACTCTGGATCTCCGTGTGTATTTTCCTCTCCATCTTTTTTCATCTCTTTGTGTGTGTGTGTGTGTGTGTGTGACCACTTTACAAACTTTCAAACACTATATAAATGTGAGTTATTATTATTATTATTATTGTGCTATTTTTGCTATCTGTGTCTCTCTGTTTGATTTTCTCTTCCTGTGTTTATTCTCCCTGGATTAGAATGGGTTACTTAAATTCTGCAGGGCTTTGAGTGAGGGGGCATAGGAAGTGAGAGCTTGATCACCTTGAGTTGGGGACCTGAGCCATCAGGAACAATGGTCCCTGTTCCTCCCTGGGCCCCAGAGAAAGGAGAGGGTGCCAATAGCGGGCCAAGGAGCCCTGGCCAACGGCCCTTCCTCACAACCCTCTCGGCTCGCCCCATCCAGGCTCGGTTTTCCAGCTTCTCTTTTAGGAAGGCAGCCCAGACACTTCAGCTGAGGGTTCAGTGTGAAGCAGCAGCCTTGCAGCTGGCACTCACAGCTCCCGGTCTCCCTCTGTCGTCTCTCCGTGTCTCTCTTCCTTGCTTCCTTCTGTCTCTTTGTCTCTGCTCCCTTTGCTCTGAATTGCCTCGGTGTTTCTCCTTCTCCCTGTCTCCCTCCTTCTCTGTGCCTGTCCCTGTCATCGGGCCCTCTGTCTCCCTCTAGCCAAGTCTCTCTGTGTCTGTCTCTCTAGACACTCCCCCAGCCCCCTCCACTTGCCCCAATAGAAGGGATTTGGGGGGAGGAGGGGGCGGCCGAGCGGTGCTAAGGGGTTGGGGAAGCAGGTGTGAGGAAGGAAAAGGAGAAGGGGATGCATTGCCAGAAAAGAAACAAAAAGCAATTTAATCTCTTTTTTTTTCTCTTTTTTTCTTGCACCCTTTTTCAATTGTTTTTCTCTCTCTCTTCCGATGCTTAAAGTAGAAGTGGAGCAGAAAGGTAAACGCACTGTTACCAATGCTAACCCCTAACTCACATTTTGTTCTCCCCGTGCCTATACTTAATGTGACCCCCCCCTCCTCCCCGCCCCTCTCTCCCTGCTCCCTCCTCTGCCCCGCCCTGTCCCGCCCAGCCCCCACCTTCTCCTTCCTCTCCTCTTTCCCTTCAATCAACCCTGGTGCCCCCTGCCAGGTTGGGGGCAGTCCCCCTGTGCCAGCCACGGGCTCTTCTGCCCTCCCGACAACCCCGCGGAGGGGCTTCTCTCTGAGGTCCGGACTCTTCTCTCTGTCTGTCTCTTTCTTTCTGTCTCTCTGTGTGTCTTTCTCTTTCTCTCTCTCTCTTTCTCTTTCTCTTTCTTTCTCTTTCTCTCACCTAGTCCTTGACCCCTGTCAGGGACCCGACAGCCTCTCATGCCTCTTTTTGCCTCCTTCAGGGGAAATATGTAAGCAACCAGGGCTAGTTTGTTTGGGGAGTAGGGGGCATGCACCTCACTCTCTCTCCCCAAACTGCCCACCCCAACTTTTCCCCCAAGACTTCCTTCCCTCTCTCCCCCCCACTGGGGGTCATTTATCTCCTTCTTTCCTCTGCCTTCTCTGGAATCGGGTTTGGGTTTGGAGCGGGGGAAGGGAGGGGAGGGAAGGAGAAAGGGGTACGGTTCATTTTCCTTTGGGGGAGCTGA
>NW_020948951.1:2586186-2648402 GCF_900497805.2 Vombatus ursinus | reverse complement strand
GGGGAGGGGCTTGGAAGTGTGTGTGTACGGTCTGGGAGTGGGGTGGGACTTTCTCTATTTTTTCCATATTTGCCAAGCTGCAGTCAGGGTTTCTTCTGGGCTGTTGTGGTTAGTGGGGGCTTGGGGGGAGGGGCGCTTCCAGGAGTACCGTAATTTCAAGCCTATAAAGACTATCCTCCACTAGGGAAAAGAGATTGGTGGAGTGCCCGTTATGGGCAGGCCAGAGTCCTGACCTCAGGTTTCTTTTAAAGACATTGGGTTGGGGCAGGGGAGGGGGAGGGCAAACAGTGACTCTCTTCCTCGGAGTTTTACAAATGGCAAATCCGGAATGCATTAAGGTGCCACCTGCAAGAGCTGGGTATTAGTATCCCTTCTGGCCCTGAAATTACGGTACATGGAGTATCCCTGTTATGAGGAAGGGGGATATTGCTGAGCTGTTCTCCCTCCCTACCCCTCCCCTTCCTGTAGGAGACCTGGGCAGTCAGCCCTCCTGGGTCCCTGCCCCCACCCCCATCCCTCTTCTCTCATCCCTTTCTCTTTCCTTGAGTCTGTCTTCCTCCTGGCACCCCCGACGCTCTCCTTGCAGGCACAACTTGGACACACCGGCTCTGGATTATTCTCTCTCCTGGTTTTGGGGAAGGGTGACATATTGCTGGGTGGACACACCCATAGGGACAACCACGTGCTGGTTGTGGTTAAGGGCCAAACCCATGAACACAGACCCTGCTCTTCCCTCCCTTCCCCCCCCCCAATATTATTGCTAACAATTTATTCTTCCTTCCCCCTCTGCCAGGTCAGGCTCCAAGACCCTGTGTTGTCCCAACCACCACCACCACCACCACCACCACCACCATACCACATACACACCAACCCCCACTCACCTGGCAGAGAAAGCCCAGCATGGATAAAGGGGAAAACTAAGGCACAAGGGGTTAGGGGAAGGAGTCATCCCTCTCAACTTGAGATGGCCTGAGTCAAGTGAGCTAATACCAGAATAGGATGGGCAAAGAACCTAAAGTATGTATGCCAGAATTGTCTGGCAGAAGTCCTGAGTGGTGGGGACAGAAGGATATAGATACAAATGGACAGATGGATGGATGAAGGGCCCTGGGACCTTTGGTGTGTACCTATGTCCCTTCCCAGAGCCAATCTCTTAAACTGAGCCAAAATCCCCTTGAGGGAATGCCTATGGAGTCACTCAGAACCCTCCACGGGTTCCAGGGAATTCCCACTCTGAAAGGAAGCAGAGCCTATTGGATGGTAAGTTTTCTAGGTTCTTTCACTACCTTTGTGCCTCAGTTTCCCCTCACCCTTTACATGGGAGAAGCTTCTGCCTGCTTCATGCTTTGGGGCCCTCTAAGGATCTCCAAGAAGCTGGGGAAGTGGGGGAAGCCTCCCCAGTATGGACCCTAGGCAAATTCTGTGGGTCTCACCCATGAACTCCCCAAGTTAACTAGGACACCTGAGAGGCATTGGCTTACCTGCTGCTATCCCTTCAGGTCAATGTCCAAGAGGGGCTCTGAGACACTCCCTTCCCTCCCCTGTGCCCACTAGGCTAGCAGCTTCAGAAAGGAGCTGAGTGAAAGCAGAGAATTCACTTCAGACCCCGGGACCCCAGCTCCCTGTGCCTCTTCCTCTCCCTCATGGCCTTGGTTTCAGGTGGGGCAGAGACTCTGGAGGGATGAGTCTTCCAGAACCACACAACCATGTTGTGTTCAATGCCTGTAGTCCCTGAAATGAGGCAGATAATACAGACCAGCTTCAGTTGTATGGTGGGGAATACTAGAAGTATATTGTGGTTCAGGGGCAAATTAAAACCTATTCTATGAGAGGGAGAATGGGAATTATCCTGCATAAAAGAAAAACTACACATTATTGGGGAGAAGCATTGTGGGGTTAGTGGAAAGCATACAGAAACTGGGGTCAGAACACTTGAATTTGAATTTTTGATCCACTACTTCCTATTGGCATGACCTTGGGCAAGTGCCTTAACCTTACTGGTTCTCATTCTCCTCCTCTGTCAAATATCTGGATTAGAGCAGGAGCTCACAGGTGTTGGACCCCTTTGGCAGTCTGGCCAAACCTACAAAGCCCTTCTCAGAATGTCCGTTTTTTCTTCTAGAATCATAGGCATTAGGGAAAATAAAGATGTCATTTTTCCCCCATCCAAGTTCACAGACCTCCTGAAATCTATCCCTAGGCCCTGCCCCTTGAGGGTCTGCAGACCCCAGGTTAAGAACCCCTGGACTAGAGGCTTTCTTCCAATTCTAAATTCTACAATCCAAAAATTATAATAATTATGACCTTGTGACTGAGCTTTTTTTAAATGGGGGTGAGACTAGAAATTGCGGGAAAGCTGAGAAACTGAAGCCGCCCATGTCTGGGTGGGGGGGGAAGGCGGGGGGGGGGGGAACTGGCCCCCATCATTAACAGGAGTCTGGACCACCATTGTGTGTTGGGGAGAGGCTAAATTAGCTTCAGTCTAGCCCTCGGGTGGTGAGAAGGGAGGGGCAGGGCAGAGCTGGACACAGAGATGCAGTCGAGGTTTTCCTCCTTTTCAGGGAATGGGGGGGGTGGGGCGGGGCCCCCACCTTTCTGACACCAACGCTGCCTTGATCCCTCTTCCCGAGCCCGGGACGGCCGCAGGTAAATCGGGGGGCGGGGGAGGGAGAGGGAGGCCGGTGGTTGGGGGGGGCCCTATCTTCATCCTAGATTCTCGTTCCCTCCCTCGTCCCCTCCTGGCCGGACCTGGGATTGCACCCGAGTAATCCTGGGCGGGCCTGGATTCTGGAGTGAATTCTCTGCTCGCCCCTATCCAGCCTCTCTCTCTCTTTCTCTCTCTCTCTCCTTCCGCCAGCATTATTAACCTTTTCTCCCCAGGCTCGCTCGGGCTCGCCTCGGACCCAGGATTGGCGCCGCCGCCCCCTCCCCTTCCTTGTCTCTCTTCTCCGCCGCATAGCTGTCCTTTGCCCTTCCCCCATCCTCTCCCTGCCTCCTCTCTCCGTCCCCACGCCAGTCCTTCCCCCATGTGCACGAGTGCCAGTGTCTGTTGCTGAATTGATCGTGTAGTGACCCCCTAGAGAAACCCTACCAGCAAGAGGGTGAGGGGAGCCGCCCCTCCACCCCCCAATCCCAGGCTGGAACTTGCCCCTGGGAAACCTCTTCCTTGCTCTTTATTGTGTGGGGGAAGACTGGGCTTCATCATCATCACCACCATCATCAACATCATTATAACCATCACTGGAAGAGCTGATACCCCTTCCCCTCCCCCCTGGTGGGGCGAGGCCTTGACAGTACTACTGGTGAGAAGGAACCCTCAACACCACCAGTGGTGTGGGGGGATCCCTTAACACCCACCTCTGGTTGGGGAGGACCCTAGACAGTGCCAGTGGTGTGGGGGAGTCTCTCAGCAACACCACTGGTGTGGAAGCCCAAAAGCCCTTCAAGTTTTCCAGGCAGAGAAAGTGGGGTACAGTCTGTCTCCCAGTGGAGGAGAGTGTGTGGGTCTTCCAAATACATCCATGGAAACAAAGGAATACTGATTGACTTCCTGAAGGAGAAAAATAGAGGCACAAAGTGGGGAGTTGGTAAAAAAAAATCAAGGGGATATCACTATGCCCCCAATTAAGTTATTCTATGAACACTTCGGGGAGGTGTCAAAGCAAACCCTTTATCCCTGGCCAGTGCAGTCTCTTATCTGCCACATATGAAAAAGAAGGGTTATGTTCCCACATACTAACCAGGTCTTGACTTACCACTCTCAGCTTCCAGAGGTAACCTCTCCAGGGCAGGGAACAGCAAGGGAGGTGCCCCATCCCCACCCCAGATACTCCTTTCCCATCACCAGTCCCACCAAGCAACCGTGACTGCAGCTGCAGGAGGGGAGACCTGCTTTTTAACCTGGCCTCCTATGATCGATTCCTCCTTTCTCCTCTCTCTCTCTCTCTCTCTCTCTCTCTCTCTCTCTCTCTCTTTCTGTCTCCCTGTGCCTTCTCTCTACCCCCTTACCTCCCCTATCCTGCCTGCCCCTGGCCCAGTCTTCGTGTGCCCTGGAACTCTTCAGAAGGTATTGGAGGCCACATCTACACATGAGTCAGAGCACCAATCAGGGGCATGGTGCAAGGACCCACTACAAGCTGGGGACCGCATCTATGTGATGCCCTGGATCCCCTACCGAACAGACACGCTGACCGAATATGCATCATGGGAGGATTACGTGGCCGCCCGCCACACCACCACCTACCGCCTGCCCAATCGTGTGGACGGCACAGGCTTTGTGGTCTATGATGGTGCTGTCTTCTACAATAAGGAACGAACTCGAAACATTGTCAAGTACGACCTACGGACGCGTATCAAGAGTGGGGAGACGGTGATCAACACTGCTAACTACCATGATACCTCACCCTATCGTTGGGGGGGCAAGACAGATATTGACCTTGCAGTGGATGAGAATGGGCTGTGGGTCATTTATGCCACAGAAAGCAACAATGGGCGGTTGGTGGTAAGCCAGCTCAATCCCTACACCCTTCGCTTTGAGGGTACTTGGGAAACAGGCTATGACAAGCGATCAGCCTCTAATGCGTTCATGGTTTGTGGCGTCCTCTACGTGCTGCGTTCGGTGTATGTGGATGACGACAGTGAGGCTGCTGGCAACCGAGTCGACTACGCCTTCAACACCAATGCCAACCGAGAAGAGCCCGTCAGCCTGGCATTTCCCAACCCTTACCAGTTTGTCTCCTCAGTTGATTACAATCCCCGTGACAACCAACTTTACGTGTGGAACAACTACTTTGTGGTGCGCTACGGTCTTGAGTTTGGACCACCAGACCCCAGTGCTGGTAAGGACGACCTCTGACCCAGGGATGGCCATTGACACTCCTTTGGTCTTAGACTCAGGAATGATCATCTTTGACTTCATTCTCAATACCGCCCCCATCTTAAGGGTAGGATAGATTTCTAGAAAAGGGACCTTAGAGATCATCTGGTTCAACTCCCTCTTTTCGTAGATAAGGTAGCTGAGGCTCAGGTTGAATGACTTGCCCAAAGTCATATTAAATAGAAGAGCCAGGATTTGAACTTGTCTCCTGACTCTAAAAAAAGTGCTTTTTCCACATGGCCTGACAGCGACCTTGGGGTCCATCTCCAGGGTGGGGCTCCAGAAGTCATTCGTTAGATTCCAGGAATAATGCGGTGATTGTGCCACCCTACTCTATCCTGGTTGGTCAGACCACACCTGGAGTATTGTGGTCCTGGGCACTACATTCAGGGAGGATGTGGATAAACTGGAGCGTCCCAAGGAGGGTAACCAGAATAGCGAAGGGCCTCGAATCTATGCTGTATGTCTGGGTAAGACCTGTCCTAACTGTTGTGCTGAGGTTGTGGAAAGGCTGGCTACACGAAACCTGGAGGGGAGTAGGGATCCTCAGGGGCCAGAACATTTCCTGCCCTTATCAGGAGACGTAGTAACAAGATGGTCGAGAGTGGGGTGATTCAGGATACCAGGGTGTGATGTGTCTGAGGATGGGGGAGAGGGCTCAGAAAGGTCCACCTCTAATACTTTCTCTATCACCCCACTACAAAATAGGCCCAGCCACTTCACCTCCCCTCAGCACGACAACCACAGCCCGACCCACCCCGCTGACAAGCACAGCCTCACCCGCTGCTACCACACCTCTCCGGCGAGCCCCCCTCACTACTCACCCTGTGGGTGCCATCAATCAGCTGGGGCCTGATGTGCCACCTGCCACAGCCCCGGCTCCTAGCACTCGAAGACCCCCGGCCCCGAATCTGCACGTGTCACCTGAGCTGTTCTGTGAGCCCCGGGAGGTTCGGAGGGTCCAATGGCCAGCCACCCAGCAAGGCATGTTGGTAGAAAGGCCTTGCCCCAAGGGCACACGAGGTGAGTGAGTTCTGGATGCTAGAGTGACTTCTTCCCCTTCCAAGGTGGATGGGTGGTGATTGCTAATTCTTGCCGTGGAAGAGTAGAAAGTGCTCTCCCTAGGCTTAAAAAGAACAGACCATGAGTCTCATGGGGTAGAGGGCAAGGAACAGTGGGGATTAAGGGAAGTGGAAAGGGTAGACTGTCCATCTGCTTCCCACAACTTTGGCCCTCTGGCCCTCTTACTCATCTCTGTCTTTCCGTTTTCCCTTCTCCTGTCTCTTCCTATCCATTTGTTCCCAAACCTTATCTTGGTCTCTCCTGCTCTCTCATCTTTTGACCCTCTCTCATTTTCTTTCTTATCACTACCTCCTCACTTATCTGTCTTTCTCTCATTTATTTTTTCTCTCCTACTCATTCTCCTCTCCCATTTGTCTCCTGTCTTTGTTCATCTTTGTAGGAATTGCTTCCTTCCAGTGTCTACCAGCCCTGGGGCTCTGGAACCCCCGAGGCCCGGACCTCAGCAACTGTACTTCCCCCTGGGTCAACCAAGTGGCCCAGAAGGTACCAGTACTTCCCCCTACTCTATCACACCTTGAGGTGCTGGGTCATGGGGATGGAAGGGTCTGATGGGAGATGAAAGTGAGAGGGAGTTCCTAGGTTACTGAGGAGAAATAGAAAGAGGGGCTGGGCAGGGGAGTGAGTGAGGAACTAGAGTAGAAAAGCTGACCATTGTCGGGGCTGCAAGGATAGAATCTGGGCAGGGAGAAGTTCGATAAGAGCTGGGAGTGAAGGGGGAAATATAGAAGGAAATAGTCATGGTACAGGATTCCTGCCTCCAGATCAAGAGTGGTGAGAATGCAGCCAACATTGCCAGTGAGCTGGCCCGCCATACCCGGGGTTCTATCTACGCTGGGGATGTCTCATCATCAGTGAAGCTAATGGAGCAGCTGCTGGACATCCTGGATGCCCAGCTGCAGGCTCTCCGGCCCATCGAGCGTGAGTCAGCTGGCAAGAACTACAACAAGGTGGGCCTGCTCGTGGGCATCCTGGGACAGTTTGGGAAACTGAAAGCATCCCCTGTGCCTATGTCTCGAGGGGAAAAAAAAAAGATCCTCTAGTGGGACCTGGGTGTCAGCCATTGTGGAGCCTCTGAGCTGTGTGTGCCTCCCAATTCTGCATCCCCCTTCTGAGGCACACCTTCACAACTCCCCTGATTGAAAAAGGAAACAAGAAGCATAAAGGCTGAGGTTTAGTAACACCTGAGCCATCTTGTGAGGTCAGGAAGAACTGAAATTAGATGCTGGGCTCACCTTGGAAGCCACTTGTGCTAGATATTTGGCTGGCAGTTAGGATAAGCTGGTGACACAGGTGACAATGGGACCCTTAGGATTCCAGCTGAGACAGAATGGGGTTGGGAGGCCAGCATGGATATTAGGGTTCTGAGTCTGACATCTTCTCTCTGCTGCTCTAGATGCACAAGCGAGAAAGGACCTGCAAGGACTATATCAAGGTGAGATGGAAACAGTGCCCCAACTAGGGCTAAGGGATGTGGACACCAGGGGGCATTAGGGACCAGGACAGGCAAGGCCAAGCATGAACAGAGGGCTGGAAGGGGGCCTTGTGGACTTTGGAGGGAAAGTGGAGCTGGGGTGGTCAGGCTAGAGCACTCTTAGTCTTACCTCACCCCCATAGGCGGTAGTGGAGACAGTGGATAACCTGCTTCGCCCAGAGGCCCTGGAGTCATGGAAAGACATGAATGCCACAGAACAAGTGCACACGGCCACCATGCTGCTGGACATCCTGGAGGAGGGGGCCTTCCTGCTAGCTGACAATGTCAAAGAACCAGCTCGATTCCTCACTGCGAAGCAGAATGTAGGTGAGTAATCACCCCAAGGCCACACCAGGAAACCAAGGTTTGCTTGCCCCAGGACATGAAGAGCTAACTAGGTTATGTAGACCTATCCCCAAAACATGCCTAGAACCCAGCATCCCACCTGGGCATGTGCTTTGGTTCCAGTGACAAACCTGGGAACCTGTCTAGAATGGAAGGGACTTGTGCATGGATAAGAAGACTTTAGACCATAAGGGAAGGACAGCTCCCAGCCTCTTGCCATAAGTTTCCTTCTTTAGACCCCTGAATGGTAGAGACCAGAGCCAAATGCACTCAGGCACTTCTATATCCCTCCACAGTGCTTGAAGTTACTGTGCTGAATACCGAGGGTCAGGTACAAGAACTGGTGTTCCCCCAGGAGTACCCCAGTGAAAACTCTATCCAACTTTCTGCCAACACCATCAAGCAGAACAGCCGTAACGGTCAGTACCATAGGAGGGAAGGGGAAGGAAGGGAACCCATTCGAGAATATATTGCTCTAGTAATACCCCAGCACTCAGCTTCATTGTGGGAGCTGAGAGGTATCTCAAAAACCAGAGGGGACAGAGTGAATGGGGTCCTCTCCAGGGTGGGGCGCCAGAAGTCATTCTTTAAGATTCCAGGAATAATGAGGTGTTTGTGCCACCCTACTCTATCCAGGTTGGTCAGACCACATCTGGAGCATTGTGGTCCTGTAGTCCATGTAGAGAGGATGTGGATAAGCTGGAAAGCATCCAAAGGAGGGTAACCAGAATGGCAAAGGGCCTCAAATTTACGCCATAGAAGTATTAGGGGCATTTAGCCTGGAGAATAAAATTGGGGGCATAGTCATTATTTTCAGGTTGCTGACTCTCTCTTTAAGTGGAAGAGGGATTAGACGTGCCCTATTTGGCCCTAGAGAGCAGAGACAGGAGCAATGGATGGGAAAAGTTGCAAAAAAACAAATTCAGGTTTGATGTCAAGAAAAACTGATTGAAAAATGGAGCTGTCCCAGAGTAGAATAGGCTGTGCTGGGATGTAATGGGTTTTCCTTCATTCTGGATCTTCAGGCAAAGGCTTCTCAAGCACTTCTTTGGCAGGCTATAGTGGAAGTCCTTTTCATGTATGAGTTGGACTAGAGGTCTCTTCCGTTTCTCCAGTACTGTGAGTCAGTGAGTTAGATCTGGAAAAGATCTTAGAAGTCATCTAGGCCAAGGGTTCTTAACCTGGGGTGGGTGGGTGACTGTAAATTTTTTTTTCTAATTCTGAAAACTGTATTTCCATATAATTGGTTTCTTTTGTAATCTGAAGTATTTTATTTTAAGCATTTAAATACATTATTCTGATAAGGGGTCCATAGACTTCACCAGAGGGCTTCAATGCCAGAGGAACCCATGGTACAATAAAAGTTTAAAAAAAAAACAAACATACAAAAAAAATTCCTGATCTGGTCTAACCCTGTCAATTTACAATTGAGGACATGAAGGACTAAAGGGAAGAGATTTGCCCAAGGTCACACAGGGAAGAAATAGTAAACATTGGAGCAAGTATTTGAACCGGGTGCTGATGGCCCTCACCACACTTTCTATTCCAGGGGTGGTGAAAGTTGTCTTCATCCTTTATAACAATCTGGGCCTCTTCCTGTCCACGGAGAATGCCACAGTGAAGCTGGCAGGTGAGGCAGGCTCCGGGGGCCCCGGGGGAGCTGCGTTAGTGGTGAACTCTCAAGTCATTGCAGCCTCCATCAACAAAGAATCTAGCCGTGTGTTCCTCATGGACCCTGTCATCTTCACTGTGGCCCACCTAGAGGTAAGCCCTGGAAATCGACCTGGTCCTGCCCTCACAACATCCATTTCCTCAGGATGATTCTGAGGAGCCTTGCCTGTGGAGAGCACATCCTCCCAGGGGCCCCATTTTGTCCTCTGTCTGGGGGAGGGGAGGATGGGTAGGGCAGAACTTACTGGACTACATCCCCAGTTATGAGCTTATCATATTCCCCAGCACTGAGAGCACTTCAAGGAAACTGTCAGGGTTCCTATCCCTACTTTATAGCTCCTGATTGCTAGTACTTGGTGCTCCTCGCTCCAGGCAGGGTCCTTTTAAACCTTTTGATCATTGAATCAATCATTGATCATTGATCATTGAATTTTTGAACTTGAAGGGAATCTTTCTCCTTCCTTGTTGCAATTCCCTCATTTTTACATATGGGGACGTTGAAGCTCAGTGACATTGTGACTTGCTCACCAAGGTCACATAGCTTTTTTGAGCTAGATTTGAGGTTTGAACCCAAGACTCCAGACTCTTTCTTAGCTCAGTGTTGTTTTTTTCACTATAGTGCCTCCTACTTTGCATGGAGTGCTAAGTCCTTATCTTTATTCTTATTTGAAAAGCCCCTGACCTGTATGTTTCACCCCCACCCCATGGCACTTATCCAATGGTTGTGTCTGGGTCTGAGGCTGTGCTGCAGCCTGGTGGGGGTGAGGGGTTGGAGAGGACTCCACAGATCTGATGCCTCTCACTGTAATACTCTGACACCCCCCCCAACTACCACCACACAACAGGCCAAGAACCACTTCAATGCCAACTGCTCCTTCTGGAACTACTCAGAGCGTTCCATGCTGGGCTACTGGTCGACCCAGGGCTGTCGTCTGGTGGATTCCAACAAGACCCATACCACCTGTGCCTGCAGCCACCTCACTAACTTTGCCGTGCTCATGGCTCACCGTGAGATCGTAAGCCAGTGGCTCCATCAGCTCCACTGGGCCAGGGCCTGCTTGTTAGCCTGGCTTTGCATGGTGTTACAACATGAGGCATGCCAAGGGAATCCCAACTTCCTGGACATAGGGAGCCATCAATACTCCCTTGCTCAGGGCATGGGGCTGGAGCAAGTAGAAATGAGAAGGGGAAAGGGCTGCTTTTCCTGGCTCTATCTCAATTGCCTCCTTCTCCCCAGACATTGAGAGGGAAGCACTAGTTTCATTACTTCTCCATGGGCATTCAAGAGCATGGGGGAAGGGGGCATACCATCCACAAGAGGGTGGGAACCAGTCAGCTGGTGAAGGGGCAAAAGGTCCAGATGGGTGGTCCAGTGAGGCCCATGACGTCCTTAGCAATTGCCTACAAATAGTGCCCTGGTTGAGTCGAGGTTAGGTCGCAGATCCTAAGACTGCCCTTCCTGATTTCTCCCCAGTACCAAGGTCGGATCAATGAGCTGCTGCTGTCTGTCATCACTTGGGTGGGCATCGTGATCTCCCTTGTCTGCCTGGCTATCTGCATCTCCACCTTCTGCTTCCTTCGGGGGCTACAGACTGACCGAAACACCATCCATAAGAATCTTTGCATCAACCTCTTCCTGGCTGAGCTGCTCTTCCTTGTTGGTATTGACAAGACCCAATACGAGGTAAGTCAGGGGGCAGGGAGCCTGATGCCCACGGGGATAGGGCAGGCTTATTTCCCTTACTGAGGAGAGGATCGGAGCTTGCCATGTCCAACGCGTGCCAACATTGGGCCTCTCCAGCTTCAAGGGGGTTGGGCGATAGGGCTCAGGGGCCCAGCTGGGTTGGGCGCATGGCAGGAGGGCTGGCCTGGGGAGGGCCATTCCCCCTCATGCCTGGTGCCTGTGCCCCTAGATCGCCTGCCCCATCTTTGCGGGGCTGCTGCATTACTTCTTCCTGGCAGCCTTCTCTTGGCTGTGCCTGGAGGGCGTGCATCTCTACTTGCTGTTGGTGGAGGTGTTTGAGAGCGAGTACTCACGCACCAAATACTACTACCTGGGAGGCTACTGCTTCCCAGCCCTGGTTGTGGGCATCGCTGCCGCCATCGACTATCGAAGCTATGGCACAGAGAAGGCGTGAGTATTTGCTCTTCTCTTTATCTCTCTGGCATCTGCTCTCCTAAACCCCTAGATAGCACTAGCCCATGGGATGGGACCATTCAGGGACTAGGGCACACCCTCTTGACTCCACAGAAACCCCACTAAGCAGAATCAGCCCCCCAGGGACAAAATGGGGAGTCCTGTTGGTGGTGGAGGTGAAGCTATATGGTCCCCTGGGTCCTTCTCTCAAATGAGATAATGTTTGTAAAATGCTTAGCACAGTACTTGGAACATAGGCTCTATGTGCTTATCGCTATATAAATGCTTATTGTCCTTCCTTCCCCCTTCCCATCTCTACCTTATCCTCTATCCGTCTGACAGCTGCTGGCTCCGAGTGGACAATTATTTCATCTGGAGTTTCATCGGCCCTGTCTCGTTTGTCATTGTGGTGAGTCAGAGGAGAAGGCCCCAAATTCATCAGGCCCCCTTGAAATGCAGTGCTCTTCACTCCCTAACTCTTCTAATCATTCTTGAGGGGCTTATCCCAAAATTTGAAAAAGAGGAAAATTTCTGTACCCTGTTCTGCCCTGCCTTTTTTAAGACCTAAGAAATGGAACTCATCCTCTCTTCACCACATAATGGTGGTGTTCAATCTTCTCCTGCCTAATTATGATGTCTGGTATCCCCAAAGGAAGGATGGTTTCTAATCTTCCCCATACAGTGGGTAGTTTCTAGTCTCACCCTCCTGCGAAGCTAGACAAGAATTTAGAAATTCTTTAGACCAGCCCCCTCATTTTACAGATGGAAAAACTGAGGCTCAGAAAGATTAAATACTTGCCCAAGGTCATACAGGCAGTAAGTAGCAGAGCCAGAATTCAAACATGGGTTGTCTGACTCCCAAATCTGGTGTGTGTGTATGTGTGTGTGTGTGTGTGTGTGTGTGTGTGTGTGTGTAGACACAAGTGAAGCTGCTTTGGTTGATCCTTCCAATTGGAATGGAAAACCCAAACAGCCCCAGGCTACCGTCTGGGTAGCCATAATGGAGTGAGAGCACATTTCCAGTGTCAGACAACAAGGTTCTCCCTTCAGCATTCAACAGTCTCGGACCAGACCTAACCAAAGTCCTAAGAGCATCATGTTGAAGACAAGTCATGCCAAGCCAAGTAGCCTACCCCACCGTCCACTGTGTCCTTGTCCCTTTCCTCATTTCTCAGGTGAACCTGGTGTTCCTCATGGTGACACTTCACAAGATGATCCGTAGCTCCTCCGTGCTCAAGCCTGACTCTAGCCGTCTGGACAACATCAAGTAGGTGACCATTTGAGGACCTTGGCCCCCCCTCCCAGGAGCCCCCAGTTCCAGCTTCAGCCCCGGGGACTGACTGCCCATTCCAGACCCTGAACTCAGCCTGGCTGAGGACCCTGTTGACCTATTGCCGGCTGAAATGATAACTTGGAGGAGGCAGAAGCCTAGGGTGACTGTGCTGGAGTTGGATAGCTTGAGGGATGGTTCCCTCCTATCTGTAGGCTCCCCCCCCCAACCTTTCATCTACACCCTCCAGCTTAACCTAAGCTGCTCCTCTGCTCTGGAATCTTGGCTTCCTCCAAGAGGCTGAGGCCTAGGGGATGACTCAGGTGCTTTTTCTCTGCCTCACCCTCACCTTACAGGTCTTGGGCCCTGGGGGCCATTGCCCTCCTCTTCCTACTGGGTCTCACCTGGGCCTTTGGCCTCCTCTTCATCAACAAGGAATCGGTGGTCATGGCCTATCTCTTCACCACCTTCAATGCTTTCCAGGGGGTCTTCATCTTTGTCTTTCACTGCGCTCTGCAGAAGAAGGTAAGAGGGGTGTTGCCCCAGCTCTCTGCCCTCTGGGTTCCACTCCCCGGAGGGCCTTTCCCTCCTCTCCCCTGTAACCTGGCTTTGGGGGCAGAGTGAGTCAGCCCTACTCCTTCCACTCTGCCTGACCCACCTGCTGCTTCCTCCTTCACCCACCCTCAGGTGCACAAGGAGTATAGCAAATGCCTGCGCCACTCCTACTGCTGCATCCGACCACCCCCTGGAGGCACGCATGGCTCCCTCAAGACCTCTGCCATGCGCAGCAACAACCGCTACTATACGGGGACCCAGGTACCTAGGGCTGCTGCGGGGGCTGACGGGCTCCATCAGGGCTGGGAGGACTGCCCAGTGGCAGGGCTAGTGATGCTGAGGACATCCATCAAGGAAAGGGAGGTCAGGGGTTAGCCTTGTCACAGAAGGGTCAATCAGCCTAGGCACTGGGGGCACGAGCCCTCTCCCATGCCCCGTGTTGTTGGGTTCCTAGAGCCGAATTCGAAGGATGTGGAACGACACTGTGAGGAAGCAGACAGAGTCATCCTTCATGGCTGGAGACATCAACAGCACCCCAACACTGAACCGAGGTGAGATGCTGCCCTTCCTGACTCAGTTTCCTTTCCTCATCCTGAAATTCCATCAGACTCTGGACTATTTACTCATCTCTGACACCTGGCTCTCCTCTGCTAGGCACCATGGGGAACCACTTGCTAACCAACCCTGTGCTGCAGCCTCGAGGTGGGACCAGCCCCTACAATACCCTCATTGCTGAGTCTGTGGGCTTCAACCCCTCCTCACCCCCTGTCTTCAACTCCCCAGGTAAAAGGACTACCTGTGGGGACAGAGCTGAGAAAGGCAGCATGGCTGATTGTAGCAGAAATGGTGTGGGACTTGGGAATCGGGAGGCCTGGGTTCAAAATGCAGCTCTTTTACTTACTGTGTGACCATGGACAAGTTCCTTCATGTCTCTTAGCCTCAGTTTCCTCTTCTATAAAATGGGTATGATAATACTTACCTCAGAGTTGTCGTGAGGAAAGTATTTGTGAACCTTAAGTCACTAAAGAAAATTGAATTGTTATAAAAGAAAAATAGGACCCCTTTTTTGAGGACTGGGCATGGGGTACCTAAGTCTTTGTTTGAGGGATGGCTCCATAAGCCCTGGATTGGTTGCTGGGTGTTTGAAGTTGGGAGATTGTATCTCTGGACCAATCTCATTCTAAACCTCTCTCTTTTCTCTCCTCATGCAAACCTACAGGGAGCTACCGGGAGCCCAGTACGTCCTACCCTTTTCCAGTAATATTTCAGGAGGTGGGAGACAGTCTAAGGCAGTAGCTGCTGCCAGGCGGGGATGGCCTCAAGTGGGGGTCAGAACATACAGGATTGCCCTCCTCTCTAGGCAGGGTCAACCTCGGCCCCTCGTATCCCTAAGCATCCAAACCCCCTAGCTATGACTACTCAGGATCCCCTGGAGAATTCCTGATGAGTGATTGAATGGCCCTGGAAAAGCTAGTTCTCTCTGGTGGAGGTAGCTGGAGCAGGGAGTAGTGTCCCCAGCTGCAGGCGAGGAGGTACGAAGTGGGAAGGGCTTAACTCCCCAGGGTGATGGGAAGAGTCCTAGAGAGCTTTTGAGAGAACAGCTCAGCCCCTCTCCCTCACATGCTTCCTTCCTCATTGCCATGTTCCCATCCAGGCTGCCCCCTTCCTCCTGACCAGTGCCTCTCTGTCTTACAGAACACCCTCTAGGAGGCCGGGATGCATGCGGTATGGACACCCTTCCACTCAATGGCAATTTTAACAACAGCTACTCCTTACGAAGCGGCGACTTCCCCCCTGGGGATGGGGGTCCAGAGCCACCGCGAGGACGAAACTTGGCTGATGCGGCTGCCTTTGAGAAGATGATCATCTCGGAGCTGGTGCACAACAACCTCAGGGGTAGCAGTGGGGCAGCCAAGGGTCCCCCACCCCCCGAGCCCCCGGTGCCACCAGTCCCAGGTAGTGGTGGGGATGAAGAGGCAGGGGCGCCCGGAGGGGCTGACCGGGCTGAGATCGAACTGCTCTACAAGGCCCTGGAGGAGCCCCTTCTGCTGCCCCGGGCCCAGTCGGTGCTGTATCAGAGCGACCTGGACGAATCAGAGAGCTGTGCGGCTGAGGATGGGGCAGCCAGCCGACCCCTCTCCTCCCCTCCTGGCCGGGACTCGCTCTATGCCAGTGGGGCCAACCTTCGGGACTCGCCCTCCTACCCGGACAGTAGCCCAGAGGGGCCTAGTGAGGCCCTTCCTCCACCCCCTCCAGCCCCACCTGGTCCTCCTGAAATCTACTACACCTCCCGCCCGGCCCTGGTGGCCCGGAACCCCCTGCAGGGCTACTACCAGGTGCGACGGCCTAGCCATGAAGGCTACCTGGCTGCCCCGGGCCTGGAGGGGCCAGGGCCTGATGGTGATGGCCAGATGCAGCTGGTCACCAGCCTCTGAGGGGCCCCATGGACTCAGAGGGCTAGGTGGCCCAGTGCCAGGGGAGGGGGACCCTGGGTAGGGGAGGACTTTGGGGGATCGAGGGTGAACTAAACGGAGTGTGAGACAGGCTGTCCTCTCCATATGTACCCCTCACCTATGGGCCCTACCATTCCCCTTTTAGGGGACTCTGAGGGGGCAGGGTCCCTGACGTACAGGGTACACAGGAATTCCCGACAGCCACATGCACCAGCTGTTTTGGGGGAGTGTTGTGGGGATAAGCTGAGGGTCCCCTGAGGGTAGATGGGCAAGAAGTTGGAGGCACACAGTCCCTCCTAGAATTCCCTGCCCAGGGGTAAAGCGGTTGCCAAAACCCCACTTTGCCAAACCTTTCAGTGGCTCCTCTCTGCAGCCAGAAACCTTGCAGGCCTCACCCCAAGGAAGAATTTCAGGGCCAAGGACAGATGGACAGCCTTCTGTGTATCCTCCTACTCCTCTGAAACTGGGGGTTCTAGCCCAAGGGAAAGCCAGGGAAATTGAGGGGTGCGGCTGGAGGTTTAAATGCTGAACTTTCTTCTGAGCCAACTACCCCTCATTCCCTCCCTGGAAGCAAGCCTGCTCTGAGCTCCCCCCCAAGACTGTACCCACTGACCCCCCCAGGGTGACTCCTGACTAAGCACAACCCCCCATGGGGCCCCTAGCCCATGGGGGTGACCCCTTGGGGGGGGCAGTTCCCAGCTTTGTGGGCTCAGATCTCTGGGGAGTAGATTCTGGGTCTGGAACTCTCCCTGGAGCGGGGGGCCTCTTTACCCTTCCCCTCCTCTCCCATTGCTGTAAATATTTCAACGAAATGGAAAAGAAAAAAAAATTACAAAAAAAAAATCTCATCACTTGAAGCCACTGGGAGCCCACAGCCCAGGCCAGCTCTGGCTCTCCACCAACCAGAGCACCTCCCCACCTACCTGCCCACCCACCCACCTACCCACCCAGCAGCCAAGACTTCTCTCTGCTTGTGCGTGCATCCTGGCCAGGTTGGAGTGGGGGCCTCCATGGCAGCTTTTTACAATCAAAAGACAGAAAAAAACAAACAAACAAAACAAAAACAAGAAGCAAAAGAAACACAACCTTTTTTCCTTCCTGGCACCATGTTCCTGTCATTTCCCTCTGAATCCAGCCCCTAGCATCGTCTCTCCTGGGGCACGTGTTCCGCCGCCTGCTCCAGGAATGGGGACCCATTTTCCTTTCTTCGCCCCTCCCTCCCTGCCAAGGGGAGACCCTTCCAACCCAAAGATGCTTTCCTGAGGTGGCTACACCATCTCTTTAAGTTCTGTTAACTGCAAATTGCTTCTGGGCCTCAGGACCAGCAGAGGGATAAAGGTGTCATTTTTCTGTCTAAAGGGGCTAATGGAAGAGTTAAAAAAAAAAAAAAGAAAGAAAGAAAAAAGGCAAAGGCCCCCAGTCCCCAGGTGCTGGAGTAGGGAAGGGTAAGATGGGAGTTTGGTGTCCATGGGTTTGGGGTCAGGGTTTGGAATGGTGGAGGTTGCCCTGTCTGGAAAGCCTGAGAGGCCCCCAGCAGGGAAGGCATCAGAGGACACTTCAGCCAGGCTGTTTCTCCAAACTTCCTACACTTCTTAGAAGCTGGTTTTTTGGGGGGAATCTGCTCATGAGTGCCTCTCCCTGCTATATTCTCTTTTCCTCTCTAACCTTTTTTCACCATCCTCACCTAAGGGCTCCTCTCCATGCCTCTTGGGGTGGGAATGGGACAGCCGAGCTGTGCAGTGTTGCTACAATGCCCTGGTCCCTGGAGTCCCTTGTGGCCATTTCCTCAAAGGGTGGCCCCTCCCCATTCCTGCTCCCTTCACCTCACACCCTCCCCCTACCACTTTTCTCACAAGTGCCATGAGTTTTCTAACATCTTTGGGTCTCAGCCTGCTGCTGCCATTAACTTCTTGGTTTGGGGGACAGGAGCTACAGGGAGTAATTGGGGAATAAGTATGTGTGGTAGGAGGAGAGATGGGGGTCTTGGGGGAATCCTTTTTGCTGCTAGAAACCCCCTCTCTCCTCCTGGGGAGCTGGGGCTGGCTTGTCCCCATCATGTGGGGGAGAAGGGGTCAAACCAAAGAATGGTGGCTTTGTCCCACATTGGGGGCAGGGGTGGGGAGGACAGCTAGAAGGAGAACATGGTTGGTCTCCTCCATCTCTTGCTCTCCTAGATAAGACTGAGAGTGACCCTGCGTTGGAAGTGCTAAATTCACTTCACCAGGAGCCCCTGGGTTGGATGGCAGTGAGGTCAGGTTGGGGAAGGCAAGGACCACCCAAAGGCCCTGCATCACCATTTCCCCTACACAACATTCCCCTCTTTCTGTGTTTGGGAGAGACTTAGGGCAGGAGCTATCCCCAGTGACCTCTGTCTCAATTCACCATCTGAGTGGGGGAGGGCTGTGAAAAGCCTGGTTTGGGAGGGGGGAAGGAGAGAAAAGGGATGTGGCTGCTGAGGGAGCTGGCAGGTGGAAGACCTAGAGGGGCCCCTACCCTTCCTGCCTCAGAGTTGGGGCAGCCATATGACACCAGCTGGGGATTGGGAACTCCTGGGTTTCTGTGGAACCTGACGGAATGTAAGGAGTCCTGCTTTCCCCCACCCCACCCTCCCCTTATCTCCCCAGACATGGACAATCATGGGGGTAGGGTGAAGTCAGTCAGTAGGTTCCCATCTAGCAAGGACAGGGATAGCAACAGGAAGGGTTCCTAGGCCTCATGGCTGCATGGCAGGGCCCCCTGGTGGGGATAGAGAGACCATCGCAGCCCAGCTCCAAGCCACCCTAGAGAACCCAACTGTTCCCCCACCCCAACTAGCCCTGGTGCCTTGACACCCCCACCCCAGCTGGGACAGGACCCACTGTATAGAGAAGGTTCTTGGTTTCCTCCCCCTACTCTCCTTTCCCTGGGCTCATGAGTTCCTTCCCTCTTGAAATTTTGTGGGAGGCAGTTTCTGGATTTTCATTTTTCTTGGTTTCCTTGCCTTCTTTCCCTTTTTTCTGTCTCTGCCTCTCTCCTTTTGTCTGTCTTTCTCCTTTGTGTCTCTCCCATCTGTCTTGTCTTCCTCTTACCCTTCTTTTCACCCTTGCTTTCTGTCCGTTTGGGCTTCCCTCCTCCTGTCCTCCCACAACCCACCTGCCCCGCCTTGGTCTCCTTTTCGATATGCCAAACCAATTTTGGGTCGAGTGCATTTAACGAGAACAAAACAAAAGACTCATAAAGACAACGAGTACGTTTCAAAAAAAAAAAAAGAAAAAACTTCCAAAAAAAAGAAACCATTGTCGAGTCAAAAAAAAAATCAAACAATAAAGAAAATAAGATTTCTTGGAATGTTTGGAATGAAGTGATTTATTTCAGGGTGCAATACGGGGAAACAAGTGGGAGGAGGACCAAAGGTTAAGGAGTACCTCAATGAGAGTCTTAGCTTTGGGCAGTGACAAATTCTTTGGAGTGATTATGTTATAGGATAAAGCAGTCCAATGGCAAAAATGGTATTTTCTGCCCAAGGACCTTCTTTGTCCCCAGGACGTATTAATAATACTATTTATATAGAACTTTAAGGTATGAAGCATTTTTCTTCCAACACCTCAAGAGGTAGGTCATACCTCATTATCATCCCCAGGGTATGGATGAGGAAACTGAGGCCCAATGAGATTTAAATGAAATGTAGGCAGACTTAATAGTCCAAGTGGCAGAGCCAGGATTCAAATGCATATCTTTCCTTGTTACAAAAACCAGGGCTGTTGAGATTTGAAACCATGAGTATAAGCATGATGTATAAAACTTCCAACTCCCTCTTAGGGACACACACACACACACACACACACACACACACACACACACCGGTTAGGAAGGCATTTTTTTAACTTCTCTTGCCAATTTCTCGGTCCAATTTCTTTATCTTCCATTCTTTCTTTACTGCTGTAATCTTCCCTCCTCTATGGTACATATATCAAAAATAATAATATGACAGAACTTGTCTTTGTGTACTTTCCAAGGAGTGTTGTATTCTTTTTTTGAGATAATTAGACAAACCTTAATCATATGAGATGGTTAATTTTAGCCATGGCATAGAAGGATCCCAGGTTCTTGAGGGCTCTGTCAGCACAGCCTAAGCTCTGTCAGGTTCTAACATGCTGCAAAGGTTCCAAGTATGGTTCTGACAATAGACTGAGTCTGCTTTCCAAAACTCAGCCTAGCCACATAAGGAGAAACTGACCACCAGTAGGTTGGCCACTTGTCAATGAATTCCTTGATCATGGCAACCCAAGAAACAAAGAAAAATACAAAACGTCCCTCAGTTCTACCTGCTTCTGCTTCTGCAGTGATGGTAACAGAGTGGGAGAAAAGGTATCGGTGGTTACTAAGGAGCAGAGTTTTAAGACTGACTGTCTATAATATTCACCTTGTTCTATTCACCTTGGCTGTTAATGTGATAAATGTGAGATCCTTGTCCAATGACCAACAACCAGGCATATTATAGGAGGAACTGAATCATACCAATCTGGACATTCTCGATAAAAATGAAACTAGAAGAAATAAGAAGGTTTTGCATCCTAACAGCAAGATGACTCACAGGTAACCCATCTCTTGGAGAAGCTAAGAAACGAGTTGGTGGAGTTGGTTTTATCATATGCCCAAAGACATCAATTTTGTGAGACATTTGGTTATCTAAAACTCCAGTGATCATGATATTTGCAAAAAGGCCATTGTGAAATCAAATACAACTCATGAACTAACATGATTGTGTGGAAATTGAAGAAGAGGAGAAATTCTACAAAGAATTTGATAAGACAATCCAAATTATACCAACATACAGTTTTGTACTCTGTGACTTCAATGCAAAGGTAGGAAAGGTGAGCAAGATGAAACACAGAAAACACAGCTCAGGAAGAAACAATGAGAGAGGACAGACACATGTTTACTACACAGAAACTTCATGCCTTTCCATCATGAATACTTTCTCCAAGAGAGGAGCCAATTGATGCTAGTTGTAGTAAGCGCTGAATAAACTTAGAGAAAATGAAATTGGTATATTTCAATAGACAATAGAAGACTCCTCATTAATGTGGGAGTCTGTTTGTCTGTGTACAATCAGACCTTAACTTGTTAGAGCAAAGAGGAGAACTACTATAAAGCTGGGCATGGGGACTGGACCTGTGATTTCATTGGCAGAAAGAACTGAGACAGAATGAAGTAATTCCCCCTACTGATGGAAATTAGCAACTTCTTTGCAGCTTACTGAGAGGCTAAGTGACTTGTCCAGAGTCACATGACCAGAACCTGAACTCAAGTCTTTTTGGCTCCCCAGGCCAGTTTTCTCCAAGGCCATGCTGCATGTCCATGACTTTCAGGATGACTGAAAGACATCGGAGATATTAGAGTATAAATAGCTAGAAGAAATAAAAAGGAGAAAAAGACATGGCATACAACTGAAATAACTCAATCCCATCCTATTTAAATAAATTACTGATAACAGAAAATAGGTAACAGACAATAGAAAGCAATTATATAATAATTTTATACAGAATTTTAATTGATAAAAATCAATTGCCATAATGAGAAAAGAGCAAAAGAGTTTATAAAGAACCTTAGCAAACACATAAGTGCCTTGTAGAGAGAGATAGCAACCAAATTCAACACTAGTTTAGAATATAAACTTATTTGTAAAATCTTTCAAATAAGAGTGATGGGTGATTCCAAGGTGAATCACCTCATAAAGCAGAGAGAAACAGGAACTGGCAAAACCAGTTTAAGAAAAGCTTGTCAAGAGAACCAACTTAAGGGGCAGCTAGGTGGCATAGTGGATAGAGCACTGACCCTGGAATCAGGAGGATCTGAGTTAAAATGCGACCTCAGATACTTGACACTTACTAGGTGTGTGACCTTGGGCAAGTCACTTAACCCCATTGCCTAGTCAAAGAGACAGAGAGAGAGAGAGAGAGAGAGAGAGAGAGAGAGAGAGAGAACTTAAGCAAGTCATCCTGATAACTGTTGTCTACATATTCCCAGGTCATTCTCCTTCCTTCCTCAATGAGTTTAGTATCTGGTTCACAGTCTTTCTCTCTTCCCCAACTCCTGCCCTCATAATAAGGGGCAACATACATACTGACCCTCCCTCAAACACCCGAGTCACTCAATTCCTTCACCTCCTTACTTCCCATGACCTATTCCTCCAATCCACCACCCACAAATGTACCACCTCCAAATTCAAGAATTCCAAAACCCCTTATTGGACCATAACCTATTGGCTTTTCACCTCTCCCTCTGCTTTCCCTTACAAAACCCTGCCTTTTCTCTTTGCTGTGACCTCTAATCCCTTGACCCCTCAATTCTCTTTCAGACTATCTCACTGCACTAGCCACTCTCTCCTCTTTTCCCCATCTGACCCCTTGGTGAACCAATTCAACTCTACACTGTCCTCCTCTCTTGAATCCCTAGCTCTCTTTTATCTCCAATTACACCCTGCCAAGCTTCAGCCCTGGACCACTTTCACTATTCACCACTTTCACCCCTACACACATGCGGCAGAACAAGAGTACAGAAAATCACACAACTGTTTTGACTGGGTCCACCACAAGTTTATATTAAACAACCTCAACCGCTACAAGGCAATCGTATTGTACCTCCTTCATCAATATCCCATACTACCATGGCTCTGCCAAGCCTTTTCATGACTCCTGAAACCTCTCATGGGCTCCCTTTCCCCTTGTCCTCTAAATTGAGATCTTTGCCTCATATTTTATAGGAAAAAACTGAGGCCATGTGCTGTGAGCTGCCTCTTCTCTTATCTCTTTCTTTCCCTTCTCTTCTCTTTTCTTCCCTTTCTCATCTCCTATCATCAGATGTCTTCTGCCACTTTCTCCTCCTTCATCTTTCTCATATAACAAAGTGGCCTTATTCCTTACTGAGGCTAACCCCTATACCTGTTCAAGTGATCCCATTCCTTCCTATTTTCTCCCCCTCTATCATTTCTATTCTATCATTTATTTTCAATTTCTCCATGTCTACTGGCTCCTTCCCTACTCCCTACAAATATGTCCATGTTTCCTCCATTCTCATAAAACCCTCACTTGATCCTTCCATACCCACTATTGTTTTATATCTCTTCTGCCATTTGTAACTAAACTCTTCAAAAAGGCAGTCTACAAAAGATGCTTCCAGTTTCTGTCCTTTTACTCCCTTCTTAACCCCTTACAATCTGGCTTCTGATCTTATCATTCCACTGAAACTGCGCTCTCCAAAGTTAATAATGATCTCTTAGTTGCCAAATAAAATGTTATTCTCCTCAACCTCTCTGCAGCCTTTGACAGTGATGATCACTCTCTCCTCCTTGATACTCTCCTCTCTCTAGGTTTCTCTCCTGTTTTTCCTCCTGCCTTTCTGACAACTCCTTCTCAGTCTCCTTTGCTGGATCTTCATCCAGATCAGACCCTCTAACTGTGAGTGTCCCTCAGAGTTCTATCCTAGGCCTTCATCTCTTCTCCCTCTATACTACTTCACTTGCTGATTTCATCAGCTCCCATAGATTTAATTATCATATGATGATTCTCAAATCTACCTATCCTACACCTACCTCTCTGTTGATCTCCAATTTCACATCTTCAACTGCCTTTCAGATATCTCAAACTGGATGTCCAATATACATCTTAAATACAATATGTCAAAATATGAACTCGTTATCTTTCCCTCTGAGCCCCCTCACCTCCTACCTTCCCTATTATGACAGAGGGCAACAGCATCCTCCTAGTCCCTCAGGCTCATAACCTCGAAGTCATCCTAGACTCCTCACTCATTCCCCATATCCATTCTGTTGCCAAGGCCTATCGATTTCACCTTTGCAGTATCTCTCAGATATGCCCCCTTCTCTCCTCTGACACTGCCCCCATCCTGGTGCAGGCCTTCATCACCACACACTTGGACTCCTACAATAGCCTGATGGTGGATCTACCTGCCTCAAGTTTCTCCCCACTCCAATCTATCCTTCATTCAGTCACCAAAGTGATTTTCCTGAAGCCTAGGTCCAATCATGTCACCCCCACACTCCACAAACACCAGTGGCTCCCTATTGCATCCAGGATCAAATACAAAATGCTCCATTTGGCATTCAACGTCCTTCATAACATAACCCCATACTGCCTTTCCAGTCTTCTTACATATTTTCCCCAGCATGTACTCTTCAGTCTAGTGACACTGATCTCCTGACTGTTCCACAAACTAGACCCTCCATCTCTCAGTTCCAGGCACTTTCTCTGGCTGTTTCCCATGCCTACAATGCCTTCCTTCCTCAATTCTGCCTCTTGTCTTCCTTATCTTCCTTTGAGTCCCAATTAAAATCCCATCCTTTACAGGAAGCCTTTCCCTACCCTATTAATTCTAGTGCCTTCCATCTGTAAATTATTTCCTATTTATTCTATATATAGCCTGCTTTGTATATATATGTTTTCATGTTGTCTCCCTCATTAGATTATAAGTTCCTTGAGGGCAGGGACTGTCATTTGCCTCTTTTTGTATCCCCAGGGCTTAGCGCAATGCCTAGCATATTAAGAACCTAATACTTGATTAATAAATATTATTAATCAATTGATCGATCCAAAGGACATTTAAGGATGAAAGTGGAAGGACAGCATAAGAAAAATTGAAAATATCTACAAAGCTATTTATGACAAACTCTTTTTCCTGTCAGGACAGTATACCCACCACACTTGGACTCTTAACAGTACAGTCCCAGATGTACTTACAGAGAAGGCAGAAATGGCACTAAAGAGAATTTTTAAAAACAGTTGGATTGGATCAAGCACACAGGAGATCCAAGCTGGAGGTGGCACAATTACAAGGGTGTTAAGAGATTGATTCACAAGGCAAATGAAGGAGGGAGAGATACCAAAGTGTGGGATAAAAAAATCTGACCCTATTAATACCCCAAAAGGCAACCAAGAGAACATCAGCTACTAACCTACATTTCTGCCTTCCCATTTATATGCACTTGGAGGGCATCCTGAGTGAGTGTATTAGGAAAGAACTGTGTATTAGTCTTTCACATGCCATATTCCTCACTAGTCCACATCTTTACCATCACACAAATACCTAGAAACTATAAAAAATACAAGAACCCAAACTGTGCTCATTGTTCACTGATTATGAATAAAAGCATTTGACTCATTAGAACAACGTCTCTCTTCCTATAAGGACAGTCTCTCATTCATGTATAAAAGTCCTTCAAAATTCCTTGAAGGATTTAAAAACAGAGATAACCTTGTTCACCAACCCTCTGATCATAAACATCAGATGAGAATAAAATAGAGAGATGAAGGCTTGCCAAAGATGTTTGCTATTGTACTGTAGGGAATACAGTGAAGAATCAAAGTGCAGGAAGGTTTCTGCGTTGAAAGTAAGGTCCTCTACACATGTTACATCATGATAGTTCCATCAGGCCCTGGAAAACTGCAGAGTCTTCTGGAAGAGATCTGTAACCAGCCAAAAGAATTTGGCCTGACTATTCATACAGGAAGGATTAAGTGGATGAAGAATGACTGTTGTCCAACTGGAGAGATAACCTATGGAACATGCCCATCAGTATGTTTATCTGGAAGAGACAAGACAAATGGAACAAGTTGGATCCAGAATTGAGTAAGAAGAGAAGAATAGGCAAGATCACCTTCAGGAAATGGTATGACCCCCAAACTTCTCACAGAAATAAAGGTTCATCTTTTTGCATCAATATTCTACTGACCATTACATGGCTTCCAGGAATGAAATACAACAGTGCCAAACATTTACAAATGATCAAATTTACAACCAGAGGACAACGAAGAGACACATGGTAGGTATGAGGAGTCTGCAACATTTAGCAAATGAAGAACAGGAGTAAAATATATCATTGGTGAAATGTATGATGGGGGAAGGTAAATGAGCTGATCACATGGTCAGGACAAGGTGGATAACCTGAATTAACCAATCAACAAATATTTATTAAGTACTTACTACATGCGTGGCACTATGCTAAGTGCTGGGGATACAAAGAAAGGTAAAAGTCAATTCCTGCCCTTAAGGAGCATCAATCATATTCTAGTGGGAGGGACAACATGAAAATGTGCATACACAAGATATATACGAGGTAAATTGGATGTAATCTCAGAGGGAAGGCACTAGCATTAAAAGAAACCAGAAAAGGCCTCTTGAAGATGGTAGGATTTGAAGTGAGGCTTGAAGGAAGCCAATCTGTAGAGATAAGGAGGAAGAGCATTACAGGCATAGAGGACAGCTACTGGAATTTATCTGACAGGAGAGTGACATGATCAGACCTGTGCTATTTACAAAGTTAACTTTGGCAACTGAGTGGAAAATGGATTAGAATGGGAAGAAATCTGAGATGGAGAGACCAATCAGAAGGCTATTGCAATAGTCTAGGTGTGAGGTAATGATGGCCTGCATCAGGATGGTGGCTATGACAGAGGGGAGACCAGGATATATAAATAGAAAGATAAATAGATAGACATAGAGATATATAGATATACACATATACATATATATATGCACACACACACACATATATATACACACACACAGAGACACACATACACACATATATATATATATATATGAAAGCTGTTATGAAGGTAGAATTGACAGGGACTTGTGAACACATTGTATATGGCATTGGAGAGAGAAGAGGGTGAATGAGAATGAGGAATCAAGGATGATACCCAGAATGTAAACCTGGGTGCAGAAGATAGTAATGCCCTCAATAGTAATGGGAAAGTTTTGAAGAGGGTAGGATTGTGAGGGGGGCAGGAATATGAGTTCAGTTTTGGACATGTTGAGTTTAAATGTCGCTCTGACATTCAGTTCTAGATATCCAATAGACAGTTGGAGATGTGAGACTGGAGGTCAGGAGAGAGGTTAAAGCTGTATAAATAGATCTGAGAATCCTATGCATAGAGGCTGATCCACTGGGATCCTTATGATGTCAAGAGAAATCAAGAACTCCAGTGCATTAGGTGGAAACACCTTTGGTAAATTTATAGGACACGGACAGGATGACACAGAATTGGCAGACAGGGATCAATTGTTATATGCATGGATGAAAGGCATGTCCAAATGGATGAAATTATCAATCCATTTCAGCATTTGAGGATTTGGGTTCTTAGTCTGATTTCCCGCTTTAGGTACAATACAGGTTACACAACAGAAACCTACCACAAAATCAAGAGGATTCCTAATTGGTCAAGAGTGAGCTTGGGACTATAAAAGGGACTAATAACCTCACACCAGAGTAGCCAGGTGGGTTAATACCAATTCCCCATTGGTATTTTAAGTTCAGAGACACCATTCTTTTCTAGGGCTTGAGAGATGGGTGACAAAGGTCACCATGGAGGTCCCAACGTGGAGAGGATCACTAGCCAAATTGGGTCCAAGGGACTCTGGATAGATGGAACAGTTTAGAAGTTGAAGTGCTACTTAATCCAGTACTGTGCTCTTCTTATTCCTTCACCTGAAGTCTTCCAGCAAAGGACAAATGACTGCTTCTTTGAGAATGCTGTCTAAGGATTTCTGAGAAAAGTTTATTAAGGATTGGGTGTGACAGATCTCTGAATCTAGAAAGGCAAGCAAGATCAAGGATTAAGGAGGAGGCACATTCATTTGAGTTGAGGGGTAGAGGGAAGGGGGAAGGGCATTCCAATATCATGGAAAGTTTAACAAACATTGAAAAAAGTGAAAGCCCTAAGCCAAAGGCAAAGTCTTCCCTTGGATCAGCTCCAAAAAATAACTGGAATCCCCAGGAAGCTGACTGAAATCCACAATGCCTAAGGCCCAGAACTATATCTTCTGGAGTCACATTTGCCAATTTTCAATGTTTCAGAGACTGATAGTTACTGAAGCACTTCCTTCCCTATCATTTGTGACAACTGCAGCCCAATACCACCCATTGTCACGTGGTGAGAGTTGATAAGGAGTCACCACCCTCACCCATTTCAGAGAGAAAACAAGGTTGACATCTGAGCATCTCCCTTTTGGATGGCTGCTGACCCCTTCACACGTCTTAAGCAAAGAGTGAGCTACCCTGAGACGGAAGAATGTGGTTCAGCCTAAAGAAAAGGTCTCAAGTATAGAACTCTTTCAAAATAGAGTAAGTCTCAGGTATTGGGGTACCTCCATTTATCTCCCCAATGGGTAGAAAATTCCAAGATCTTACACCCTTGGGAGAATCCTCTGCCCTAAACACCTGGAACTATAATGAGGCACCTCAGTCAACTTCCATTCTTCCTTTTCCCTTACTCTCTAGATGCGATCAATTACCAAGTTCTAGCATTTTTACCTCTTTAATCTCTCGTTCATCCTCTCCTTTCTGCTCCCACTGCAAAGGACTATGGTTAAGGTTTACATTCTCATAACTGTTAATTGCCTGCAGGGCTGAAAAATTACAAATGTTGGAGGGGATATAGAAAAATTGGGACACTAATGCACTGTTGGTGGAATTGTGAACTGATCCAACTGTTTTGGAGAGCCATCTGGAATTAAGTCCAAAGAGTTACAAAACTATGTATACCCTTTGACCCAGCAGTACCACAATTAGATCTGTTTCCCAAGGTAATTAGGGAAAAATAAAAAGAACTTCTATGTTCTAAAATATTTATAGCAACACTCTTTGTGGTGGCAAAGAACTGAAAATTGAGGGGATGCCCATCAACTGAGGAATGGCTAAACAAGTAAGACTTGCATGAAGTAGAGTGAAGTGAGCAAAACCAAGAGAATACTGTATATGGCAACAGCAATATTGTTCAAAGAACAACTTTGAATGACTAAGCTACTTTGAGTATTACAAGTACTCAAATCAACTACAAAGGACCTATGAAGGAAGATGCTGTCTACCTCCAGAGAAAGAACTGATAAAGACAAGTATGTATAGCATTACATATCTATATCTATATCTATAGATATATGCACATATACATATACATATCTATGTCTAATAGTGGCCTTCTCTAGTTCAGGGTTGGGAAGGAGGGAGAAAAATAATTAAAAGTGTACAGCAGAGAACAAAAGAAAACTCAGGAGGAAGCACAGTAAAAGCATTGTAGGTTATTATATAGTTTAAAAAAAAAGTAAACCATGTGAAATGGAGATTCATGGTTTCTTATTGAACCATCTTTTTGTGTTGTGCTGTACACATGGAATTTTTTTTTGTCTTTTTGTATTTAAGTTCAAAATGAATAAAAAAAATTTTAAATAGCCTACAGGGTTTAGACCTTCTTGCCTCCAGGTTCTCTCTTCTCCCTTCATACCACAATCAAAACAACCTTTACAATGAACAGATTTGGCCACATCACTCTGCTGCCCAAAAATCTTTTGTGAACTCTGGTAGATGACATGTGGTCAAGAGTGAATTATTTTGATTTTTGAGGTGATGGGAGCATTAGGACATGGCCAAGCATCACATAGGATGTGAAAGAATGAATGGGTTACAATGTACACTGGTGGACAAAGTATTCCTCACTCTCATTAGAGACCATGACTCTATCAAAGAATCAAAGCAAGGGAAAACTGTACCTGTTTTATATTTTCTTGTTTTTCTCATGGTAAGAAGGAAAGCTAGATAGCAAGTGATTGGTAATAGGGGACAAGAACCATGGAGTGGGGTGAGAAGAGATATACAATTATTGTCTTGGCTCAAGTGGGCCAAGTTAGACCTGGGGACCTCTAGTTAAATAGAAAAGGTTAGGAAGTTTAAATACTACCTCTTCTGGATTTAGGTAGATTTTTTTTATATAAATTTCCAATTATCTTATCCTAGTATATCAATCCTAAATCTGTAGATTCCTTTTTCCTTTGCAAATATGGCCTGGTAAACACTCTTGTGATCTGCATTGTCTAGCAGTCAGGTTAAGAAAAGAAAAAGGAAAATATGCTGGAAACAGGCACCAAGGTTGGAAGGACAGAATGCTGTCTGTATGGATGCCCCAGAACTGTGCCTCAGTAGGGTAGAGGCTCCATTTATAACTGCCAAATTCTTTTCTACTCGGTCCTCATGCAAATACCCTCTCCTGGGGAGCCAGATCCCATCCCCCATCTCCATATAAGTAAGGGAGATGAGGAAAAGGGGATATACCTAAAAAACACTGGATTTAGAACCCAAGGTTTGAATGGGGTCTAACATCAGCTATGTAGTTTAGGGCAAGTCATTTCCCCTCTTTAGGCCTCAATTTAATCATCTGTAAAATGGAGTTGGATTAGATGGTCTCTAAAGTCCCTTCTGGCTCTAAATTCCGTGAGCCAATGAAGGAAAAAGAGTAATTAGGGCAAAGGTATGGCAATTCTCTGATCCTGGGGAAGGAAGCAAAAAGGTCAGAGGTCAACTGAAGGGTTCAGTGATCAGGACAGTTTTAGAAAATGATGAAAAGTGAAAGCTCTGGCCGAAAGGTGAGGTGTCCTTGACTGATTCCAAGAGGAACTAGCAACCCAGGAAATAGACTTGTAGCTACAATACATAAGGGGGCCAACGGCTAAATTCTTTTCAGAGAGCCATGGGATTAGATTTGGGCTACAGACTGAAAGGTCTCTCGCCAAGGGTCTCCTCTAAGAGGGTCAGGACAGTTCTTGGCGTATATAAAGAAAGTTAATTTTCTCCTCTTCCTCTTCTTTCCCTACAGATTATCTGAAACTCGACCTGACCAGATCTGGCTAGTTTCTTCCTCCTAATTTCTATGATTTCTGGCTCTACTGAGACCCTGAGGAATAAATTTCCATTTAATTGCTGCAATTTCCTGTCTGGGTCTTAAACAACTCATCCCCTACCCCTACTAAGATTTCTGACCTCTTTCAAATGGAACCTGCTACTAAGACCTACGTCTTCTTACACTCCATTAGGAAAGTTGACTATGTTCTGGATCTCAGTTTGACTGATCTCAGTTTGATTTCTGAGGACCCACACTGAATAATCACTGGTTTGAAGAGCTGGAAAGGACTTCAAGAAACCATCTAGTCCAGGGGAGGGGAAGCTTCAGTCTCGAGGACACATATGGCCCTCTAGGCCCTCAGGTGTGACCCTTTTACTGATTTGGATTTAGTCAAAGGGCCACACCTGAGGATCTGGAGGACCATATGTGGCCTCCATCCAGGCTGTAGGTTCCCCACCCCTGTTCTCTTCAGAAGCAGAGCCAAGATGGCAGAGTAGCAGGAAGCACTTCAGCAAACTCCCTAAAAATCTCCTCCAAACATACCAAATCTGGATGGAGAAATTAAAAAAAAAAAGTTAGAGTGAGTCATTTTCCAGCCCAGGTGGGTATAGGTAGACAGACACAGAAGTCTGTGGTCACTGGGGGCAGGGTCTAGCCAAGAGCACACCACCACACCAGCACCCAGGGAGAGATTGTGCACCAGGGCAAGAGGAGATCCCAGACGCATACTAGGGCAGCATGATGGGCACAGCAGTCATATGGCAATTTTGTCACCCACTACCCAGATCCAGGCTGGACTGAGGGGACCTGTGCTTAGGGGTGGCATTCACAGGTAGGGAGCAGTGGAAAGCCCAGGGCTGCACACTGAAAGAGAAACAAGTTTAGAAGCAAATAACAGCTATGTGGCTAGATCTCAGGAGGGGAGCAGAATCTCAGTTCCAGCTTCTAGCCCAGTCTGAAACCTGCAGAGGAATGAGGGCAGGAATCCCAGACCAAAGGGAAACCTGAAATTCAGTCACTCTGAACCAGCAGAACTTCCTAGATAGTCAGTAGCAGCTGGGTCTGCAGAGGCAGTTTACTGTTGCTCAGATCCAACAACAGGTCAAGAATTTGCAGAGGTTGGGGCCGGGGGGCGGGTAGTAATCAGATTTTGCTTTGGACCAGACTACTTTGGGACCACTGAAACCTTGAAAGTCCCCAGCTTGGACTGTCTCTGATGGAATAACACACACTTAATACCCCCAAAAAAGCAGCAATAGGACCAGCCCAGACCATCCCTCCAGAAGAATAAAGAGCCCAACCTTAACACTAAGTCTAAAATCAGAAAGCAGTCTGGAAGAATGAGCAAACAAAAACAGAATCCCACCATAAAAAAGCTGTCATGGTAACAGGAACACCCAAGACACAAACCCAGAAGATACTTACTTCAAAACATCTAAAAGCAGAGCCTCAAAAAAAAAAAAAAAACACACAGTGTGGGCACAGATTCAATTAGAATTCCTAGAAGAGATGAAGCAAGAGTTTTTAAAATGAGTAAAAAAATGTTTTATTAATGAAATGAGATCATTAGAAGGAAAAAAATGGAAAAGAAATGAGAACAATGAAAAAAGAATTGGAAAGGTAATTAAAAGCTTGGTATAAGAAGTATAAAACCATGCCTAAGCAACAAATTTTCTGAAAATTAGAATGGGTCAAAACAGAAACAAATGACTCCATCAGATAGCAAAATCAAACAACTGAAAACATAGAAGAAAACATAAGGTATTTCATAGCAGAAACCACTAAACTGGAAAATAGATTAAAGAGAAAAAAACTAAGAGTCACTAGACTACCTGAATGCCATGACCAAAAAAAAAGAAAAAGAAAAGAAAAGCCTACACATAAAATTTCAAGAAATCTTAAAAGAAAATCGCCAAACTCTCTTAGAAGTAGAAGCAAAATGGAAATAGAATTTATTGGTCACCTCCTAAACCTCTAAATGAAAACTACCAGTAACATTATAATCAAAATCCAGAGCTTCTAGGTCAAAGAAAAAACACTTCAAGCAGTCAGATAGAGCTCAAAAATCACATGTGATTTGCAACTGTGACTATAAAGAAGCAGAGAGATTGGAATATGACATTCCAGAAAACAAAGGATATAGGCTTATGGTCAATGACGAATAACTTGTCCAGCAAAACTCAGTATAATCCTACAGGAGAAAAAATTAAATCTTTAATGGAATAGAGGACTTTCAAGCATTCCTCATGAAAACACCAAAGCTGTGTAGAAAATTTGAAGTTCAAACACAGGAGTAAAGAGAAATATAGAAAGGTAAACACAGATAGACAACCAGAAGAGTCTATACAAGGATAAATGGATTACTTGCCTAATTCAAACCTGGGGAGATGATATATATGTGTCCCTTTTCAACCCTATCATCAAAAGGCATAGGAGTCTAATTAGCAGAAGGCCTGGAAGTGGTTCTGTTATATTGTGATGATCTTAAGAAAAAAAATAGAAAGAGAAGAGGGAAGGGGGGAGAGGGAAAGGAAAATTAGGGGAAATTATCTTATATATTTAGAGCATGCAAGTAGATACGCTATCCAAACAAATCGGAGGGAGGGAGGGACAATAGCTAATACTAGAAGTTCCCTTTCATCTAAACTGGCTAATGGAGAAAATACATACACACACACACACAGACATACAGAGAGACAGAGAAAATTGGGTATAAAAATGCATTTCACTCAACAAAGAACTAAAAGAAAAAGGGAGAAAGTAGGGATTAGAGGGTAGATTAAGAGAGTCATCTTAAATAAAATGAACTCTAACTTAAAGATGCACAAAAATATTTATACCTAAAAAAATACTTATAACTAATTTTGAGGTGACAGAATGGGAATCTGAGAGTGTATTCATAAATTGGGGAATGGATGGTCAAGTTACAGTATAAAAATGTGATAGAATACTATTTTTCTGTAAGAAATTATAAGGGGGTGGCTTCAGAGAAACCTGGGAAGAGTTGTATGAACACACAGAATGAAATAAAAAGAACAAGGAGCACAATTTGTACAAGGTTAATAATACGGTAAAGAATTTGAATTAGGTACTCTTATTAGAGTAAAGATCAACCATGATTGCAGAGTACTAATGATGAAACATGCTACCCACCTGATAGATACAGGACTCAAAGTGCAGAATGAGGTATTTTTTCAGATATGGACAATGGAAAGATTTGTTTTGCTTGAACATACATGTTTGTAACAAAGATTTTGTTTATTGTTGTTATTATATTGTTTTCAGTTGGGGAGTGGGAGACAGAATAGAAGGCAGATTTTTGCTGATTTAAAAAAAATACATATGAAACTTAAAAATTAAGAAAAAGAAACTTTCCAGTCCAAGAGTTCTTAACCCAGGATCTGGTTTTATTTTGTTTTTAATATTTTGGTAACTATATTTCAACATAATGGTTTGCTTTGTAATCTCATACATTATATTTACAAACATTATGCTGCAATAGGGTCCATGGGTCACACCAGGATTCTGGAATCGACCTGACTCAGGCCAGTCCCCTGGTAGTATAGGTTGTTGATATTGGACCAAAATGAGACACTTGTAGGTCATTCAACTGTAGGTCATTATTTAGTTAGACATAGCAAAAGGATATTCAACAAAGAAGGGCATTGAGAACACCTCAAGTTATTCAGCAGGGCAAAGCTCCCTTCTCTGAGTTGCCCATTATGATTCACCAGCCAAGCATCACAGATGGCACCTGGAGCTCTTCCCCACTCTCTGCTGTTTTGTACCTAGGTGACAAGGAATTCATGGCAACAACTGAAACCTTTACTTCTTTGAACCAACCAAGTTGTGAGAATGGACTCAATGCCTTTTGAGGAAAACTAGCCTCATCTGCACTGGGGCATGACTCAAGACATTGCATGTACCACAACTAGTCTTCCAAAGACTTCCACCACACAAAAAGGATTAAGGACCCCAACTCCCTCATTTTATGGATAAGAAAAATGAGGACCAGAGAAGTCAAGAGACCTGCCTGAGGACATGCATTCAGTTAGCAAATTAGACAAAAGAAAGCAGTAAGGTATAGTGGAAAGAGCCCTGGCCATTGGAGTCAGAAAATATCAGTTCTATTCATGGCTCTGATTCTTCCTAGCTATGTCACTGTGGGCAAGTCATTTCCCCTTTTCTGACCTTGTTTCTTCATCTGAAAAACAGAGATAATAATACTTGTACTACCCACCTCACAAGAGTTGCAAGGACAGTCAGTCAATAAACATTTCTTAACATCTACTATGTGGCAGGTACTTTGCTAAGCACTGGGGATACAAAAAGAGGCAAAAAGCCAGTCCCTGCCCTCAAGAAACTTATAATCTAATTGGGGGAGACAACATGCAAATAAATATGTACAAACAAGCTATATACATGGATATAGGAAATAATTTATAGATTTATAAATATTTATAAATAGGAAATAATTTAAAGAGAGAAGGCACAAGTATTAAGAAGCGTTGTGAAAGGCTTTCTGTAGAAGATGAGATTTTAGTAGGAACTTAAAGGAAACCAAGGAAGTCAATAGGCAGAGATGAGGAGGGAGAGCATTCCAGGCATGAGGTGTGACAGCCTGACAAAATGCCTGGAGGTGAGAAATGGAGTGTTGTTTGTGGGACAGCCAGGAGGCCAGTGCCACTGGAACAAAGGGTACGTGGTGGAGAGTAAGATTGTAAGAAGACTGGAAAGGTAAGAGGGAAAAGATAGGGTATGAAGGGCTTTGAATCCCAGAGGATTCTGTATTTGATCCTGGGGGTAATATGGAGCCACTGGAGTTTACTGAATAAAGGTATGACATGGTTGGATCAGCATTCTAGGAAAATCACTTTGGTGACTGAATAAAGGATTGACTGGAGTGAAGAGAGACTTAAGGCAGGCAGACCCACCATCAGGCTATTGCAATAGTCTAGGCATGAGGTGATAAAGGCCTGTATCAGAATGATGACAGTGTTAGAGGAGAAAGAGATTTTATGAAGGCAAAACCAACAAGTCTTGCCATCAGATTGGATATGGTGCTAGGGGTGGGGAGATAGTGAGGAATCCAGAATGACTCCTAGGTTGTTAGCATAGGGGACTGGTGCTGCCCTCAACAGTAATAGGAAATGTGTGGGGGGGAAGATTAAGGGGAGAAGAAAACGAGTTCAGTTTTGGACATGTTGTATTTAAGACGTCTACTAGACATCCAGTTTGAGATATTTAAAAGATAGTCAGAGGTTCAAGATTGGAGGTCAGCAGAGAGGTTGGGGCAGGATAGGGTGATTTGAGAATCATCAGCATAGAGATGGTAATTAAATCTATGGAAACCGATGAGATTACCAAATGAAGAGTATAGGGGGAGAAGAGAGACCAGGATAGAAACCTTTGGGACACTAACAAGTAGAGGATATGATCTGGATGAGAATCTAGCAAAGGAGACTGAGGAGTAGCCTGATAGGTAGAAGGGGAACCAAGAGATAGCAGTGTCCTGAAAACCTAGAGAGAAGAGAATATCAAGAAAAAGAGAGAGAACAATAGTGTCAAAGTCTGCAGAGAAGTCCAGAAGAATGAGGATTGAAAAAAAGCCACCAAATTTGGCAATTAAAAGATCATTGGTAATTGGACAAAGGAATGATAGGATTGGAAGCCAGACTGTAAGGGGTTAAGAAGAGAGTAAGAGGAGAGAACATGGAGGCATCTATTGTAGGCAGCATAGGACGAAAGTAGGGATGGAAGGATCAAGTTTTGATCCTTGAGTTTTTTTGAGGATGGGATTTTGAGAGTTTTTTGAGGATGGGAGAGATATGGGCATGTTTTTAGGCAAAAAAGAAGTAGCCAATAGGGAGAGATTGAAGATAAGTGATTGACAAAACAACCCTGAGGTACCACCTCACTCCTATCAGAAATGACAAATGCTGGAGGAGATGAGGGAAAAATAGGTACACTAATGAAATATTGGTGGAGTATTGAACTGGTCCAAACATTCTGGAGAATTAGACCCAAAGGGCTATAAAACAGCGCAAACCCTTTGACCCAGCAATAACACTACTAGGTCTGTATCCCAAAAAGATCAAAGGAAAAGGACAAAGACCTATGTGCACAAAAATATTTATAGCAGCTCTTCTTGTGGCAGCAAAGAATTGGAAATTCAGGGGATGATCATCAATTGGGGAATGGCTGAACAAGATGTGGCATAAGATTGTGACTGAATACTATTGTGTGGTAGGTAATAATGAAGGAGGAGGTTTCAGAAAAATACGACAAGACCTATATGAACTGATGCAAAGTGAGGTGAGAAGAACAGGGAAATCATTGTGCACAGTAACAGCAATGTTGTGATGATGATCAACTGTGAAAGACTTGGCTACTCTGATCGATACAATGATCTAAGACAATTCTAAATGATTCATGATTTTTAAAATGCTATCTACCTCCAGAGAGAGAACTGATGAAATGAAGTAAAACTGATGTATAATTTTCTCTATTTTTCTTGCTTAAAATATATATACATAGTTACAATGGAAATAGATTTTGCAATATTAAATAATTTTAATTCAAAAAAAGAAGATAAGTAATTGAGTGGGAACCACAGAGGGGGTTATCTGTTGAAGGAGAAGTGATGGAATAGGATCACTTATTCAAGTAGAGGAGTTGGCCTTAGTAAGGAGTGAGGTCACCTCTTCAGATCTAATGGGTGAAGGATATCGTGGCAGAAGTATCTGAATGATGGGAGATGAAGAAAAGGGGAGAAAGAACTCAGGGCAAATGGTCTCAATTTTTTTCTGTAAAATATGAGGCAAGGATCTCAATTGAGAGTGGAGGGGAAGGTAGAGCCATGGAATGTCTGAGGAGGGATGAAAAGCTTTGAAAGAGACATTTCGGACAGAGGGATAATGACTTGATAAGGGAGGTATAGAAAGATTGCCTAGCAACAGTGAGGGCCCAGTTGAGGTTGCATAACACAAATTTGTAGTAGACAACAGTTGTGTAATTATAAAGCTTAGTGATTTATAAAGTTTAAATTTCTTTTTTTTCTTTTTCTTTTTTTTTGGGCAATTGGGGTTCAATGACTTGCCCAGGGTCACACAGCTAGTAAGTGTCAAGTGTTTGGTCTGAGGCCGGATTTGAACTCAGGTCCTCCTGACTTCGGGGCTGGTGCCCTATCCACTGTGCCACCTAGCTGCCCCTAAATTTTAAATTTCTTTAAAATTGTAAGCAATTATTATCTCAATTATTTATATCCCCTCTCAGGCCTCCAATATCCATAATCTATAAAACGAGAAGGTTGGAACATCGGATCTTTCAGTTGAGTTATCTCCTACCTTTCAAATATTCCTAGAGTACTCTGAAACTTCCTTTGACCCATTACATTCTACTTTGCATTATACTTTCTATTCTATCTCAACCTCACTTCCAAGGGGACCATAAGTTCTTTGAGGGCAGAGGCCAATATTTTTAAGCTTGGCATCCTAGTAAATACTTCTAAACATATACTTCAATACTTGAAGTACTTCAATTTTTTTTTTATCTTTGCATTCCTTTCAGCTATTTTTCATATGTTAGGTCATGTTAGCTGATATCTGTATAGTGCTTTAAAGTCAGAAGAATACATTACATACATTATCACTTGAGACAAACCTTCATGCAATTATTTATTAAGCACCAACTATGTACAAGGCACAACTGTCCTGTGAGGAAGTATGGTAAGTACTATTAAGTATTATCACCCCATTTTACAGATGAGAAAAGTGAGAGTCTAAGATATTAAATGATATGCTCACTGTCTCACAGTTTGTGTCAGAGATAAGATTAGAACAGAGTTCTTACTGGCTCACAGTCTATACTATTTCATCCATTAAACAAGTATGTACTAAGCGTCTACTACGTGTCAGACACTGTGCTTGGTTCTGAGCTCTAGGCACTAAATTTCAGTATCCTTAGACTTCTTTGTGCCAGAGATTCTGCCAGGGACTCTTAGCACAGTAACTGGCACATAGCAGGGGCTTAGATATTAGTTGACAAAGATTCACTGCTTTCGATGAGTTTTCATTCTTTTGGGGAGAAATAATTCATACACGGATAAATACAAAATATATACAAATTAATGTGGGGGACAAGATTAGTAAAGTGGGGGAGGGGGCATACATAAGGATAGGGTCTTCCAAGAAAAGGCACCTGAGTTGAGCCTTAAAGGAAGCTAAGGAATATAAAAGATGGAAGTGAGGGGGGAAAGCATTCCAAGTTTAGGGGACAATCTGTGTAAAGTCATGTTGAGGGAAGAAAATCACTTTTGAATCTGTATGATGGGTGAACTGGAGAGGGGAAAGACTCGAGACTGGAAGGCCAATTAGGAATGAGCTTCTGGACTAGGGTAGTGGCCTTGTCAAGGAGAGTGATGGGAGAGGCGTCGGAGAGGCAGATTTCAGAACTGAGATTTGACCATGGAAGGAAAGAGAGCCCAACTCATCGAAGACTCCAGGGTTTCTTGCCTGAGTGACTGGGGAAATAGCGGTGCCCTCCACATGTAACAGAAGTCATGAAGTTGGGAGGTTTGGAGGGAAAAGTTACAAGAGATGTTTTGGACGTGGTGAGGCAGAGATACCCACAAGACATGTGTTGGATATGTTCCATAGCCCAAGAATTCAAACGCTTGTTGAATTTAGTAAACTCTCTCGTGGGATGTGGTGGAAAGAGCACTGCAGTCACTGCTGGGCTCCCACTTCTACTAATGCCATTTACTTCCTGTGCTATGCGATGGGCAACAACGCCGCACTGGGAGTCCGAGGGCCTGGACTGGGATCCAGGCTCCGTCCCTGATTGTCTGTGTGACCTTGGGCCAGTCACACTCTTTGGGCCTCAGCTTCCTCCTCTGTAAAACAAAACGACCTCTAAGGTCTTTGCAGCTCTAGACACCGCGGCCGTGGTGAGGCTTCCTTGGGCCGACTCCGGCTGCGGTCCGCAGTGGGCTGCAGGCCTCGGAGGCGCCCCAGGCCAGAGCGCTAGAATGATCCGGCCTGTCGGCCCAAACGCCCACCATGCTCACAAGGGGCGGAGAACGTCAGTCGCAATCGAAGGCGGTGCCTGAGTGTAACCGCCGCTTCAGCACACTACGGGTTCACTTTCCGCCTGCTCCCGCCCCCTAAGACTGAATTGACCAATCCCCTTCGGGCACAACTCTGTCTCTCCTCCCCCCTCTGTCAATCATTACGGGACCTCGCAGAGCCCGAATCGCAATGTTCCGCTAGCGCCTCGCGCCCCCACTCGGCAGTTAGCGGCTCTGCTTCCTCTCCCCCGCCCCCTCCGTACTCCGAAGGGAAAAGGAGCGCAAGCGGAAGGAAAAAAGAGGCGGGGCCGAGCTGGAGCCTCGAAGGCCCTCCCCCCAAAGCCAATTGGCCCCAAGCATCCCGGCGCTCACTCTGCGCTCTGCCACAAGTTCACTGCTTAAGCGGAGGCGCCGGGGATTGGCTGGCAACAAGAAGAGAGAGCGGTCACACTGGGGCGCCAAAGGAGGGATGATGACTGTCTTAACACCCCGCGACATACACACATCCCAATCCGCGCAGAATCGGGCGCGCGCGTGCCGGCGAGGGAGCGCAGCCGATTGGTTGGGAAGGAATTTAACGCGCTTCGACGGGCGACCGTGCATTGGCCCCTACAAGCTCGCGCCGAGGAAAGCGTTGGAGCCGATTGGCCGGGGGGCGGAGCCCGCTATTTGAAGGGGGCGCGGGGCGGGTGGAGTGGGGGAGGGGCGGGGAATGCCTCCTCAGTCTGGTGTGGAAGCCGCGCGGAGGGGACGTGAGAGGGAGAGTGGTGGCGGCAGTGGCGGCGGCGGTGGCGGCGGCAGCTGCTGCTTCGAGGGTGTCCTTTCTTGCCCCCGCGAGGCCATGGCCAAAGTTTCGGTTCTGAACGTGTCGGTGTTGGAGAACCCGAGCCCTTTCCACAGCCCCTTCCAGTTCGAGATCAGTTTCGAGTGCAGCGAGGCCTTGGCCGACGGTGAGCCCCGGCCTTCCCCTCTCTTCCCCTCCCCCACGCCTCCCTGCCCGACAGGATCTCCCAGTCTCCCCCCGCGCGTTCCTGATCGAGGGGACTCCTTTATGCTGACTCCCACCAATAGGGCTCCCTCCCCGCCCCGGGATCCTAAAGCTTCCCTATAGCACCAACCCTCATCTTAATAAAGTGCTCTGTTCTCTTAGTCTAGTAGAATACAAACGTTCTGAGGGCAGGGGGACTGTTTCACTTTGATATTTGGGTCCCCGCTACTCGGCCTGGGTGGTCGGCGCTTATTTCAACATTTGTTGGCCAATCCTTAGCCTTTGTAACCCTAGGCAAGGCATTTTAACCCTTCTGAGCCTTAGATTTCTCCTCTGTACTTTTGAGATGATAGCGCCTAATGCCGAGCTCTTTGCAGGCTTTAAAATGAGCAATAGAAAAGTGAACCCTCGGGGCCACTGAGGTCCCATCCACCTCTGAGGTTCTGGAGCTAGTATTACTACAAAGGATTTTGTATCAGCAACCTGTGAAGTAAGCTGGATATCTACTCTTCTGCCTGTTACTACTTCATATAGGCTTCCCATCTTCTAACCTCCAATAGATTATCCCTGTTACTCTGCCTCATTTATTTCTGTTACCTTTTTGCATCTATTAGAAGAATGAGTATACTGAAACCCTAGATGACTTCCTCCTGGATGATGTCTCCAATCTACCCTCAACTGTGCCTGACCTTTCCTACCAGATAGTGGTTCCTAAATGCCTCAGTGCTTGGAGCAATTCTTTAATCTTTCCTGCCCTCTACTTTTCTAGAGCTGCCTGAATTAGTGTGGACCCCTGCCCTGGTATCCAGGGGCTAGCTGTTAGCTGCCTTGTTCCTAAAGGGCCATTCCTACTGCCTCTGCTACTGAAGTAGCAGAGGGTTCCATGAGTTGGGGGTCTGTTATTTGACAATAGCAACAATAATATTTAAACATTTCATTTATATAGTGCTTTAAAAGTTTGCAAAGAACATTACATACATATCTCCAGAAACGTGCCTTTATAAGAGGGGGCTATGTGGTTTGAGGAAGATAGGTGTCATTTAAAAAAAGTACTTAGTAGCTTGTATCCTCTCTTGAAAGTACTTTTAAAGGTGGTGTCACTCAACTAAACAACATGAAAGGCAACACCATTTTCATTTCCCAGATGAGAAGGCTGAGACACAAAGAGTAAAGTTCCCTCCTTTGAGAAAAGGTGCTCCACACATTGAACTAACAAAATGGCCAGGGTTACTCAATGAATCTTAATGAATTAGGGATAGACTGAAGCAGCACTCTTGACTTCCATTTGGTACTCTTACTAGACTATCTTTTCGCCTGTAGGGATAGTAGAAGAGACAATAAGGCAGGATGTAGAAAGATAGAATATTTAAAATCCAGGTGTTTCAGCCACTAGCATCTTCATCTTTGCCATTTGGATTAACTTACTTGCAGGGCCACAAGTTATTCATATAGGCCTTAGCCTTTATTATATTCAACATCTTCAAATATGCTGTTTGGAATCAATAGTTTGGTTTTTTTTTCTTAATTTTTTGGCTAGGCAGTGGGGTTAAGTGACTTGCCTGGGGTCATTCATCTAGTAAATATTATGTGTCTGAGGCTGGATTTGAACTCAGGTCCTTCTGACTCCAGGGCTGGTGCTCTATCCACAATGCCACCTAGTTGTCCCTGGAATCAATAGCTTGAAGAGACTCAATTCTTAGTTAACTTGTTCAAAGTCACATGGTTAAATGGAAGAGTAATTACTAGAATTTGGGTCTCCCAGCTCCTGACTCAGTGTTCTTCATTCTTGTTATATTCCTGAAGAAGGAACAATATTACTATTTTTATCTTTTAAAGGTACGACATAAAACTTAAGCGAAAGTAAACCTAATTTCCAGGTTAAGAATTAGAACTCAGTAATTGCATACCTGAATCTGTTAGTGACTTGATCACCTAGGAAATTTGCATTTTCCTTTTGAAAAACACCTTTTTGTTGCCTTTTGCACAGAGTTCTTGAGGCTAGAAAGGGTGGCCTATTCCTTAAAGGTGGTAAAGAAATCACAGCTTGCCAGTTCTAAAATCCAAGAAGCCATATAACAAATTCCCTCTGTTAGCTGATCTTTCTCTTTTTCCCTGACACAAACCATTTTTCACCCCTCAACCCTGTCAACATTCCATAAAACAACTAAAAATAACTAAAGTAGCTCATCTTAGAAATTGAGCAGTTCATTTTATCCTTTGGTCCAAGATTCTACTGAAAAGGCGATAATTATAGGTCAGCAAGTTGTAGAACCCAGATGTTCTGAAATAGATCTACTATACTCTGATACTCCTAAAGTTTAACTCTGTTTTACTGGATCTAACTGGATTCAAAATTTGAGACTGCTACCTCTAGACACAAGTTCTTAATCTGGGTCCATGAACTTGGGTTTTTGTGTTTAATTTTGATGACTATTTCAATAAAACCAGTTTCCTTTGTAATGCTATGCATTTTATATCTTTTCAAACATTATTCTGAGATATCTGTGACCAAAAAAAAATTAAGAACCTCTGCTCGAGACTCCAGTTAAATTGAAAAGGTAGAAAAGCAAACAGTTGCTGTAGAAATGAAAGACTTGGTGTTCTAGAAGAACCTTAGCAAGAAATTATCCAGGCTGCATTTACCTCAGATCAGAAGCTCCTTTCTTAAAAGGATACTCTATCAAAGATGTTGTCCCAGAGCAATCACATTCTGTGAAACCATAGCTTGTGAAAATTTCCCCAGGCATCTTCAGCCTAGGGTTGTAACTTTAAGGTATCTAAAGTGTTTTCAGGTTGAGTTGCCAAATCCCTTTGCATTGCTATAACTTTGCCCTGGTTATATTTGGAACTCAAGATAGTTGCTTTGGTTGGCACTGTCATTCACAGGAAATAACTGACCTATCGAACAGTTGTGGTTCATTTCTCTTGAATGTACTTGTTTCATTGGTGAAAGCAGGCACTATTCCTGTATATTAGAGAACTGGGGTTTAAGTATAAAGCATGTGAGCCCTGCTTCTTGAGCATGTTAGCCTCAAGTTCTGCTTGATTCTCATAAGTGGGTATGATTATTCTTACTACCTAGATTTGAATGATTTGGAGACTTGGCTAAATCTTGGAGCAGCCTTATCTCCCTCCCTTTTCTGATACAATCTTATTCTAGGCCTGAGCAGGTGATCCTGCCCCAGTTGTCAAAGGATTTACTCTGTGGCACTGATCCCTCTGTTCAAAAGAAGATGTTACCTTACCTTAATGACTGCTCTGTGATGTAGCTCCTGTGTTCTAAATGACCCCAGGCTCCAGTTATTTGCATACCTCAGCTGGGCCTTAATTCAGCCTAGGTCATCCCATTCATCCTCACAAGCTCCTGATAGGCAGATACTTTACAGAGGAGAACCTAAAACAGATTTTCATTTTCATTTTTTTTAATTAATTTATTTTGATATATCAACAGTCACTTCCATAAGCTTTTGAGTTTTAAATTTTTCTCCCCCTCCCTTCTCAGCTACCTCCCCAAGACAGGCATGCAATCTGATATAGGCTATATATATACATTCCTTTTAAACATATTTTCACATTAGTTATGTTGTAAGGAAGAATTAGAACCAATAGGAGAAACCACAAGAAAGAGGAAACAAAACAAAACAGAAGGAAAAAATAGCAAATAATATGCCTTGATCTGCATTCAAACTCCATAGTTCTTTCTTTGGATGTGGATAGCATTTTCCATCATCAGACCTTTGGAGATGTCTTAGGTCCTTGCATTGCTGAGAAGAGCTAAGTCTATCAACGTTCGTCATCTCACAACGTGGCTGTTACTCTGTACAATCCTGGTTCTTCTCACTTCACTCAGCTCATACAAGTTCTTTCATCATACAAATTCATACAAGTCTTTCCAGGTTTTTCTGAAGTCTGCCTGCTCATCATTTCTTATAGCACAATAGTATTCCATCACATTCATATACCATTCCCCAATTGATGGGCATCCCCTCAATTTCCAATTCTTGGCCACCACATAAAGATCTGCTGTAAATATTTTTGTACATGTGGGTCCTTTTCCCATTTGTATGATCTCTTTGGGATATAGCCCTAGAAGTGGTATTGCTGGGTCAAAGGGTATGCACATTTTTATAGCCCTTTGGGCATAGTTCCAAATTGCTCTCCAAAATGGTTGGATCATTTCACAACTCTACCAACAATGCATTAGTGTTAAAACAGATTTTCTCAAGATTACTCAGAAAACTGGGATTTAACATTGGATCATAGACTTGGAGCTGAAAGGGACCCCAGAAGCCAACTAGTCCACCTCTGCTGCCACCCCCCCCACCCCCTTTCATTTTACATATAATGAAAAGAAAGCCTAGAAAGGTTGTAACTTGCCTGAGGCCACACTACAAGTAAAAAACCAGGTTTCAATCCCAGATCTTCTGATCCCAAATCCAGTCACTTTCCACTGTATTGTGGGAGATATTTAATCTGTTAAATTCCAGGGCCACTTGCTAATATTTAGACTATGTATTTTTATACTTGGGATGGAAAGTGGTTTTGTTAATGGAAGGCAAGCTTCAAAAATTGTTTGGAATAATATGTTAAATTTTGTCATTTCTGTCTCAACATCTCTCACATCCATTTCCTGTCTCCACTTGAATAGCCATCACCCTCTTTCAAATCCTCCTCACTTCTTGCCTGGATCATTGAAATAACCTCCTAGGGCTAACTAGGTGTTCAAACAGATGCAGTGCCTGCCCTGGAGTCAGGAGTTCAAAACAGGTCTCACTTACTAGCATTGTAACCCTAGGCAAGTCACTTAACCCCAATTACCTAAAATAAAAAAATTGAAATGGCCTCCTAATTGTTATCTTTGCTTCTAGTCTCTATTATGGTCCATCCTAGATACAGTTACCACATCCTAGACACAGTTACCAAAGTGATTTTCTTTAAAGATCAGTCTGACTATTTAACCCTCTACTGAGTAAACTGCAGGAGCTCACTACTCTTTCTAGGATCACATGTGAACTTCTCTGTTAGACATTTAAAGCTCTTCCAACCTTGCTCCTTCCTATCTTTCCAGTCTTCATATACATACTATCTTAAAGACAGCAAGGCAGCACAGTAGGTAAAGTGTTGGATCTGGAGTTAGGAAGACCTGACTTTGAGTCCTACCTCAGATGCTTACTAGCTATGACCTTGGACAGGTCTTTTAATGTCTCTCAGCCTGTTTCCTTAGTAAAATGGGATAATAGTATCTACCTCACGGAATCATTGTGAGAATCAAATGAGATGATGTGTGTAAAGTGTTGTGCAAACCTTAAAGCAATGTATAAATGCTAGATCTTATTTTTAACACACACATGTGCCCAAATTCTACCATCCAGCCTCCTGGCCTAACTTCAGCCCCTCATACATCTGCATGCCTTTGTCCAGGTTGTGTCTCTTCTCTCCCCCCCCCCATGCCTAGATTGTTGTCTCTTTCACCTTTGCCTCTGGGAAATCCAAGTGCCATCTTTTACATAAGGTTTTTCCCGGTATTCCCTCAGCACCTAGTGCCTTCCCTTTCAAGGTTATTCTGTATGTGTTTTTTGTAAAAGTCTTCACTGTTAGAATAAGTTTTGAAAGTCAAGGACTCTCACTTTTGTCTTTGTATCTCAATGCCTGGCATATGGTGGGCACTGGATAAATGTTTGATTGATTGATGTCAGAAGACATCTTCCTGCCTTTCCACTTTCATAAGCCGTTTTGACAATTCCTCTATTCCTTTTCAGACCTAGAATGGAAAATCATTTATGTGGGTTCAGCAGAGAGTGAGGAGTTTGACCAGATACTAGACTCAGTACTGGTTGGGCCAGTCCCAGCAGGGCGACACATGTTTGTCTTTCAGGTAAGAGGTTAGCAATTAGTAGCACTAAACTCTGAGGAAACTTCCCCTTTTTACCCCCAAAGCATGCTGAAGCATAGAATCTGTTTTGCTCCCTCAGGCAGATGCCCCTAATGCCTCCCTAATCCCAGAAACTGATGCAGTAGGTGTAACTGTGGTCCTTATAACCTGCACCTACCATGGGCAGGAGTTCATCCGAGTTGGCTACTATGTCAACAATGAATATACCAACCCTGACCTTCGGGAGAACCCACCCCTGAAACCAGACTTCTCTCAGGTAAGTTGGTTTTCTAATTCAGAGGGCCCTGCTTCCTTCTGTCCCAGCAGTTCAGGACAGCAGAATCATAGAATCATCTACTGTCCATCATGAAAGGTACTTTAAAGATCATATTATCCAAGTTTCTCAATTAAGTATGTTAGAGGTATGAGTTTCTTGCCATAGCACATCAGTTGATGTCCTAGCCACATGCCTAACCTTCTGACCAGAGCAAAGGAAGGAACATCCCAGTAGGGTCTTGGCTTGTGCAGAATTAACAGGAACAAGCATTGCCCTTTCTAGACTCTCAACATTCAACAGATGATGTGCTCGGGTTGGGCTGACATGAGGTAAAATTTGGAGGAAGAAGGAAAAGTATCAGCCTGATCCTATCACTGTGCTATTTTCAAGTTCATTGTCCCTGGGTTTGTCTTTTGAGGGAAGGGGAGGTGAGGCATGGAGAAAGTAGCAACAAAGGTAGGTCTCTGCTATACAATCTTTGATGAGACTCACTTTTTCTGTCCTAGCTCCAGCGAAACATCTTGGCTTCTAATCCCCGAGTAACTCGATTCCATATCAACTGGGACAGTACCGCAGACAAATTGGAGGACATTGAAAACCAGGACCCTGTCTTAAACATGGGGCTACCTCTGAGTTGTCCCTCAACTAAAGGATTAGATCTTCCAGACTGTGCCCCTAGCATCATTCCTGAAAACTCCATGGACTGCATCTAACTAAAACTGAGGCCTAGGCAGTATGATGGACCCTGATTTCTGCCAAATGAATGGTTTTGTTCTGCCTTCTGGAAAATTTCTGGAGCAAGCCTGAAGGACTTGGGTTGGGGCTCTAAGTTATAGCTATAAGCCAGTTAAACTGGTCCTTATGGGAAGGAAAACCTGTCATTGGTATGTCCGTTAGTTCAACACAGAGAGACTATTTACCTGTTTTCTTACAGGTCTGCAGAGCAAATGGTACTTTAGCTCTTTTACTCATTGTGAATTTTGCCTTCTCTCCTTCTGGCCTTTTTGCCTTTTGAGATACTATGGCTCTGGAGAGATAATTTCATCTGTGGATGGGTTTTTCGTGTTTTGGGCAGCTTATGGGCTTCCTGACCTATAACTGGAGATTCTCTCTCCCCCCATGTTGTTTCTTCTTAGTTTCTTTACTTTCCCACCCATCTTCAATCAGTGATTTGCCCTGACTTTTTGGAGTTACTCATTAATAATCTTGGTAGGATTTGGGCTCCAGCAGTTTTGATGGATGGCTTTTGGTATGTTGATTGCCACTCTTTCCCCAGCTGGATTTTTTATTCCTGCTTCCATCTTGCCAACTCCTGGAAAGGCCCATTCCCTTAGGTGCCAGGAATGGGGTTTTGAGGGACTATTTAAAGATAAGGCCATCCTCTTTCTTTCATCGGTGGCAACTCAACTCAAACATGACTCATTCCTCTCATCTCTTGGCCAGATCAGAGGATTTGATCAAGAACTAACCAACTGATTTTCTCTGGACAGGAGTAACTGAAACATACTCACTGTTAACCACGCCCCTTAACTAGGAGTTAATGCCAAAAGGCTGCACTTAACCTTTTCTGGGGCCATATGACCTCTCAGGCTTTGGGAGGATAGGATGGTTCTTTTGTTTTGAAGACAAAGGAAAAGAGGGCCTATGTGCACATAGAAGCATCCCCTAGCCCTCAGTTCTTTTCCTCTGACCTGTCCTTTGTCCCTGTGGCTATTGTTGCTTATGCAATTTGTGTATTAAAGGTTTTATATTAAAAGTTATGGTTACTGGAGAAATAAAAAGCACTTAGGCTGGACTATAGTGAATTTTTTTTTCTCACTTTGGCCTGAAAACATCAACCAATCCTTTTGAAAAACTGGTGCTGAACTTTTGGAGATGAGAGAGAATGTTGCAGAAAGAAATAAAGGATTTATTTCCCACCCCTCCTTAAGTTAAAGCCTCTTTCCTCTCTAACTTCAGTTGGTTTTCTACACTAAAACTGGTTTTGGGTTGTCTGTGTGTGGGTTGTTTTTTTTTTCAGCTGAGAAATAACAGCTCCTTTATTCAAGAACTATTTAAAATCTGCTTCCAGGCAGAGTGCTTTTAAGACGGGGGTGCAGTCTGTCAATTAACATTGACACAGTTTTGGAGCTTTGAATAGAGGATGCTAGAGTAATATAGTAGGTTCACAGGTGGTGCTGCTAACTGATCTTAGAAACATGCTAGTACTTGTGATTTCTTCTGTGAAGGACTAGAAGGCAGAAGTAAGTAGCAATGGGTGCAGGACTTTTTACAAGCTGAAATGAGCAGCTCATGCAAATTTTTAAAACCTACTAATAAAGATGAGATGCCCTTTTGCTCTTGTTACAGCACATAGCCATTTGCAAAATGTTTTACTTCAGTCGGCCAATCCTCTGATAGGAAATACCAGAGCCAGGCCTGCTCTAATAGAGGTCTCCTGACTCCCAGATTCCTTGCTTTTTTCATGACTATTGCCTTTCCTATGATACAATTCTGTCTTGCAATTGTTAATTCATTGTCCCTTCCACTTTATCGATTTCTAGACTGTTTGGGGGATGATGGCCCTTGAAGGATGTATTAACATTGTATAGGTGTGGCAGCTATCTCACCTCAAAGTCCTAGTCCCAGACAAACTACCTCCAAACGTTAAAGAATGGGTGCTTAGGTCAGGGACCTATCCCTCTGGGAAAGATCCAGATGAGCTCTGACTGTTGTGGGGGCCCCTAATGTTTAGTTGGGCGCTGACTTCCCAGGACATATACATTATGGCTCTTATCTGAAGGGAAAGGGAATGTTCAAACCGGCTGGTTTTCGGGATCCTTAGTTTCTCTGCCCAGGCCAGGCCTCTATCCATTCTTTGCGGCCTGCAAGATTTCGCTTCGCCCCACCCCCTTCTCCTGGGATTGACACCGAACATTCCCAGGAGAGCCCGTCCCAACCTTCTATAAATAAAACGCCAGCGACCCCGCCACTACCAATCCAAAGGTTCGGAGGGTGGAGCCTGTGATGCGATCAAGGTTGTGTCCAATGATGGGATACGGCCCGCCCAGCTGAGGATTTCTGAACCAATAGGCAGCTGGCGGGCCGCGTCTGGCGTCATTGTGTCAGGGGCAAATGAGAGGGCGGGAAGATTGTCTTCGACCAATGAATGGCGGGCGCGGGGCCGTCAGTCAGGGTGTCGAGGGCCAATGGGTAGTGGGGTGCGGGGACTGTGGGGCGTCACGGGCTGCCACGGACTCGGATTCTGGTTCCCCTGCCGAGCTCGAGGGAGACGCGGGAGCCGGGAACTGGGAGCCGGCTGGGGGGTGGGGGGGAGCGGGGCCACGGGAGCCAGCTGAGCCTGCGACCGCTGCCGCTGCCGCTGCCGCCGCCGCTCGGGGCGGGGGGTGGGGGGGGGGACCCGGTCGCCAGCGCCCGTGTCAGCGCCGCAGCCCGGGGCGGGGGGTGGGGGGGACCCGGCCGAAGCCGAAGCCAGCGCCGCGGAGATGGGGAACGCGGCCACCGCCAAGAAGGGCAACGAGCTGGAGAGCGGTGAGTGTTCAGGCCCCGACCCAATGCTATCCCACCCCAGCAGCCCCCGGCCCCCGCTCAGCCGCGGGCACAAAGACGAAACGAAACGGCCCCTGCCCTCTGGCAGCGTCCGTTCTACCGCCACCCCCACTCCCCCACCCCCCACTCCGAGGCCGCTGAGCCTCTCGGCGCGACTCTTCGCACTCCCTCCCCGGCCCTGAATGAGCTCCTGCGCTTCCCATCCGACTCTGAACTTTTCTAGGTCTGTTTTCTCGTCTGTAAAAAGATGGGGTCGGACTACTTTTATCAGGTTTTTTCCAGCAGCTCTGAAACGTATGACCTCCACCGCTCCCCCCCCTTCCGGTCATCCTCCGCGGTCCCTGCCCGCCTCCCTCCTTCCCCCCTCCCTCCGCTTTGTAAATTACGACCCCTTTTGTTGTTGTTATTATTGTTGTTTTCATTCCCCGTCACTACTGAAAACACCGTGTGTGGTCCCTGCCTATTCCCCCCTCCTTCTGGCCTCACCCCCCACCCCACCCCTCCTCCCACCGCTGCCAAAGCCACGGCCAGCTGTCAACCCCAAAGCTGGGGCCTTGCCTCCTGGCCCACCCTTCCTCTTGCAAGGCCCCCAGAAGTTTGGCCTGATCTCCACCCTGCCCCTTCTCCTAGTTTCTGGCCCAGCCACCCGATGACCAGGAGTTCCGAGAGCCCCACCACACCCTTTTTTTAAAAAGCATCTTCGAAGGTTCCTGTCTGTTAACCCTACTTAGAAGAGTCGCTTTGTTTTAAATGTTTTATTGATACCTTTTGATTTTTCATCACAATCATTTTTGCACTTAGGTCCTCATTGAATCCTTTTTTGTAACAAAGAAAAACAGTTGGGCAAAAACAACAGATACAGTGATTTCTTTGGCTACGCATGCAACATTCTGACCCTTTAGTTCCCTGTCTCTCTGACAAGAGGAGGGAAGTGTATTTGATTATCTGTTCTACAAAACAGATTGGTTATTACACTTAAAAAAGAGTTAGCTTCCTCTTAGTGTTCTTTTGATTTACATTCATGTAGTTGTGTGTGTTGTTCCTCTGGTTAAGTTTATTTCATTATGCATCAATTAATATGTATCCTGCTACATTTCTCTTCATTCATTTAGATTATGCATGCATATGTATGTGTACATATATGTCATAACTGCATAATATCCCATTACATTAATATTTCACAGTTGGTTGAACCTTTCCCCAATCAATGGTAACTGACTTTGATTCCTGATCTTTGCAAACACAAACAATGCCCCTGTGAAGAGTCTGATATATTTGGACCTTTCTTTCTGTCCTTGACCTCTTTGGGTTCCTTAGAGTGAGGTGGATTGGTCGAAGACTTTGTACATTTTGGTCACTCTTATTAAATCATTTCACATTTTTTTCTGGGATGGTTGGACCAATTGGTCCAAATGATAGCTCTACCCACACTGTATTAGTGTATCTGACATTCCACAGACCTTCCAGCAATGACTTTCCATTTTTTGTCAACTTTGCCAACTTGCGGAGTGTGAGATAAAACCTAACTGTTTTAATTTCATTTCTTTTATTAGTGATTTGGGGTATATTTTTATCTGGTCACTTAATAGTTTGCAATTCTTCTTTTGAAAACTGTCTATATCCTTTGACCCTTATCTGCTATGGAATTCCAAGTAGTTTTGAAGTTTTCAATATAATTGCCCTCCATATCACCCTTATATTTTCATATGGTACCCCCTTATCTTTTCTCACCCTTTCCTTCCTCTAAATGTCTATATCCAGGTCTGTGTTTCCCCAGAATACTTACAGCTGTGATCACACACACACACACTCACACACTCTCACACTCTCTCTCTCTCTCTTTCCCTTTTTCTCTTTCTCTCTTTTTCTCTAGTTATTAAAGCATTTGATCAGGGTAAGAGCTTAGGGTTCCCTGTCTCCAAGTTAGTCAAACCTTCTCTGTGGCTCCTTATCTGTTTTTCTGTCATTCCCATGTTTTCTATCTTTCTTATTACCCTGTGTACACCCTAGGTGAGCAGACCTTGCTTGTGGGCCCTGGGTCTTTCCCATCTCCTCCAAGGCAAGACTTTTTCCTTTCAGGGATTAACCATTGTTCCCCACCCCACCCCACCCCAGGTGACTGAAGATTAGGAAGAGGGAAGTTAAGGTCTTTCCCCACCATGCTTCATCTCTTGGATGTTCCCTCTCTACCCTACCCCTCAGAATCTGAGCACCTCCAGATCCCTCAATAAACAGATATTTCATAACTGAGGCTCTGTCTTGCAGTGGCCAGTAATTGTCTCCCTCCGTCTGCCAGATGCCCCTGGATTCTCTGCCTGTTCCCACTTTGGGCAGTTTCCCATTAGAGACCGGTTTCTCATGATAGGTGTTTGGTCCATAGCTCTGGAAAGGTGGGAGAATTGGTGATCTTCCAGTTTTAGCAAGCAAGAGCTACTCTAGCTCAGATTGAAATGAGATAGCATGGTCTGGGGTTCTTCAGTGGAAAATAAATGGTGAAGAGAAAAGGTGACTTTATGATTTTATGAGTGACTTTATGATTTTCTGGTTATGAGCAGACTCAGCTGTCAGGGTACAGTATTTTACCTCTGCCCCCACTAAATCAAGATGACAGGGCAAAGAACTAGAATCATCTATTTTACTAAAACTGGATAGAAACCTCCTCCAACCCTAATCCCTTGCATCCCAGTCCCACACTTGAACCCTCAGAGCAGGGGACTGGTTTTAAGTATCCAACTCAGTAGTCTGAACTATGCTAAATATTCTCAGTGCCCCACCCCTTCCCTACCGGGCACAGACATGAAAACCAGGGAACCTTGTTCTCTGTTACTCCTTGGGATGTCCCATAACACAAAACTCGGGGAAGAAAGAAGTGGGAGCAACTTGGCCAAAGACAGCCCTGCCTACCATGTACAGGGCAAAGGATGTCAAAGTGTGCCCAGAGCCAAGGGCTTGTTAGGAATGGAGCAGGTCGAGCTAGCCCTAGAATTAGAAGAACAACAGGGGAGTCCTGTGAGGCCTCGGCCACCTCTGAAAGTATGGAAGGCTGAGGATGGACCAGAAGCTTGTATTGCTTGCCTAGTTGGAAGAAATTACCTTTAAATAGAGTGCCCCTGGAACAGAAGATTATGAGAGGCACTTTGGGAGAGGGATGGAGGTAGATAGAAGATTGCCTGTTGGTGGTCTTGAAGAGCCAGAGGGAGCCCTTCCAGTGGCCCTGGGAAAGTTCTTTCCTTGATTTCCCCTCTCATATCTGACTAGGTAGAATCCTATTGCATCTTTTGGTCCAAACTGTGCCATGGGGCAGACCTATAAATTCAACTGGATCAACACTGACATCTATTGCACTCCTTTCAGGAGACAACCAAGGATCCTTGTAAAAGGACCAAGGCCATCCTGACGGTAGGGTGATGGAGTAGAAAGAGCAGTGAATTTAGACTCCGAGGACCTTGTTTTGAATCCTCACTGTGCTGCTACTTAGCCCTGTGACCTTGGGCAAGTCCAATCCCTTCTCTAGGTCTCAGTATCCTTCTCAATAAATTGGGCACTTGGACTAGGTGAGCACTGAGTTTCCTGCCAGATCTAAATCCTTTGATCCTAAATCACTTCCCTTCTGTATAGCTCAGTTTTTATAATCCAATTAAACAAGCATTTATTAAGCACCTACTATGCATTAGGCTAGAGGAGTATGGTATAGCTGCATCAGGATAACTTGGGTTCAATCTGTGAAGTGAATAGATTGTACCAGATGACCTCTGAGTCCTATGACCTCATGACAGTCTTCCCAAGTAGGACAAGCCCCCTGAATGCTGACACCCCAGAGAAAGAGAAAGCATGCTTTGAAGATCCTGACCTCTGACATATTGGTTGTGTGACCTTGGATAAATCACTAAAATTCTCAGTGTCCCAGGAAACAAGACTATCAGTTTCAGTGCTAATTTTCATTAACAGAAAGAATCCCTCAGTCAGAAGTTCCATTTGTCAAATCACATTTTTTTTAATGTCCCAGGCACATTTAAAAATGCAAATTAAAAATGAAAGTCCCTGTCCTCATGGAGCATATATTCTGTTCTAAAATTGACTTCTAAAATAATAATAGCTTATATTTATACAGCACACAATCATTTAACAAATATTATCTCATTTGAACCTCACAATAACCTTGGGAGGTAGGAGCTATTGATAGCCCCATTTTATGGTTGAGGAAACAGGCTGAAAAAAATTAAAACATGCCTAAGGTCACACATCTAGTAAGAGTTTGAAGCAAGATTTGAACTCCTGTCTTTCTGACTCCAACATTCTCTACTGCTCTACCTAAATGGCCTTTATTTCTATCCCCAGTGCTTGGCACAGTGCCTGGTATATTGTAAATTCTTAATAAATGCTTGTTGCCTAGATAAAGGGATTGGACTTTGGAGGTGTCAAAAATGAGCACTGACTGAACCAAACTAAAATGTAATTGGGAAATATAACGATAAAACTCAGGAGAGTAGGCTCCCAGTTTAGAGAGACAGAGTTGTTGAGAACCAGAAGGTGGGGAGCAGCCAATGTTTTCAGATGGTGGGGGGTTTCTCTTTGGGATGGGACTAGAAGGAATTTGTTGGTGCTTACGAATTTAAGACAAGAGTGGGAATGTCCTGGGGAAGACAAGGGCAAAGTACCGAGGAAGATTCGGAGAAAGAAAATTGACTCCTGAACTTCTTGGGGCTTGGGGCTTGGGGCTGGAGGGGCTCAAAGGCATTATGATCTGCATAACTACCTTTGACGGGACCTGTTAACAGATGTTCCCCTTCGCCTGGAAAAGTCACAAAGCAGAGGAACAACCCTTTGGGTGTTTGCCCTTAGTGTGGGAAGGGAAAACAGAGCAGAAGGGCCTGAGAGGAACCCCCGGGGAATCGACTGTAGTAGAGAGCATGGGGCTTGAGGCAGCAGTGCTGGCTTCCAGATCAGGCTTGGCTGCTGCTTTGACTCGGAACCCATAAGCTAGAGCCCCTAAGTCCCCACTGCTGAGCTGGGAATCCCCGAAGGCATGCATTCCAACCCCCTCCTCTAGTTGAGGAGAGAGTGCTGCCCTACAAAAGCCCTAGAGGGTCAGTCTGCCCTTGGCTTTGGCAGTTGTACGGATCCCAAGGCAGTCCAAGGGATTTTCCACCTGCTGAGCCCAGTCCACTTCCTACGGAGAGCCAAAGGGGTTAATCTGCCCCTTCATCGGGCTCCTAGATTGAGCCCCTCTCACCCTCCCTCTCCCCCCTTGTTGGGCCAGGTTGGGGAAAAGCCCCTTTCGGAGCCCCTAAACAAGCCCTTTGCAGCCACCATAGCTGGAGCTGCCCTGTGAGGGAGAGACAGCATGATAAATGTTTCATGTGGGCCCCCCCAAGACCCCTGTTGCCATAGTAACCTTGGGCAAGCTATGCCATGCTCCCTGCCCCTGGCTAGCACAGTTGGGGAGAGGAGTGAGTAGGTGGGCAAGAGACAGTTGTGGCAAAGAGCAGAACTTGGGGGTGCCAAGGCCTTGTAAAGGAATCTTCTAGAAGGAGAGGGCACCCACCACCTCCCACATTTCTGTCTTCTCCCTCCCCTCCTCCAAACAGGGTATGTGCTCTGCAAAGAGCCTGGGCCTGGATTTGAATCATACCTGCCATTTAGAACCTGTGAGACCTCTGGCTTGGCATCTCTCTGGACCACAGTTATCCAGTCTAACACTAGTGAATTGGACCAGATGACCTCTAAAGTCTCTGCAGCTCTAAAGTCTTATGATTTTGTCAGCCTTTCCCTTGAGGAGTGTAGCTAACCCCTTCATTCCCCAACAAACCCCCTTCACACACACACACACACACACACACACACACACACACACACACACACACACACACCCTCTCTCTCCCTCCCCCCCCCCCCCCCCCCCCACAGGGGAGGGAGGGGTAGGGGTGGGATGAAATGCCCATGGGCCTTTTTGGAGAGGCAATGTGTTATAAAGGAAGAAACTCTGGGTTTGAGGTGAAGACCCTGGGGTTTGAATCCTGGGGTTTGATTCTGCCATTTAAAGACCATCAGACCTGGGGCAAGTCACGTCATCTTTGACAGTTTCCTTATCTGTAAAGTGACTTAGTAATGTTTGTACTTCCCATTCCATAGAGTTGTTGGGAGGAGAGGATTTTGTTTACTTCAAAATGTGCCTTGGTTCCTTCGGACTCTAGGTCTATGATCCTAATTTTTATTTTGGAGACAGTAGGACTGTTTTAACACATGACTTATGGTTAGCACATGACTGATATGGTTGGTGCCTGGGTTTTGAAAATTGAATACAAAGGTAGGTACCCCTGGCATTACTAGAGTAATGTTTGCTGCTCTGCTTTTGAGATGGGTTTTTAATATTCTAGCATCGGGGGCCTGGGAAGGAGCTCTCAATCTCTTGAGTAAATTGATGCTTTAAAATTTTGTGACTAGAACTTCCTCTTCTCAGAAAAGTCTCTGAGATCAGATTGTACCACCTCCTGTTTTGACTTTGCTGTTTTGACCTCTCTTATGTGTGAGGAGCAGTATTGAGGGTTTGTTGTTTTGTTTTGGTGGTGGTGTTTTTTTAATGCATTTTCCTCAGGTTTAAAATCAAATTGAAAATGTTGAGTAGAGTAGTTATCAGTGATCAAAAATGCTTGGATTGAGGGGGTTGCTTGAATATGAAAAAATTGGTCGCCTTGTAGGACTCTAGCTTTTCCAGCAAGATGCTTGCCTTAGGAGCTGATGTTGGCTTCCTTCTTGTCATCTGGAGGTAGAGAAATTTATGCCAGTGGTTTCTCAGTTATGTCTCTTTCCAAAGGCTGCCCGAGTACTTGCAAATCCCAAGAAATAATAGCTGCCTTTTGTTGTTGTTGTTGTTGTTGTTGTTGTTGTTATAATCTTCATTCCCTGATAGGAAGGCAGTTGGCAAAAGGTGCCCTATTGGGCTACAGAAAATAGAACTTGGAACTGTGGGTACGAGGTACACAGAGGCAGATTTCAACTTTATAGAGGAAAAAATTTCCTAACACTTAAAAGGTGTTCGGAAGTGAACTGTCTTGAAGAAGTGGTGAGTTCTTCATCACTTCAGGTCTTCAAATGAAGTCTAAACTCGATGTTGATTAGAGTAACTTCCGTCTCTGGATCTGTGGTTCCTTTTCTAATTGAAGCTCAGAGTGTAGTGAGCAGCGAGTCAGCTTTGAAGCCTTCTGTTTTAGGCCAGGCATACGGTGAAGATGAATTCTAGCCCTTCCCTCTCTTCTACTCCAATCTACAGGAGGCTTGAGTGAGGGGGGCACTAAGTTTGGTGTTATCTGGGGAGGGGAGCAAATTCTGTTAAGGAAATACTTTGTGTGGGTACCTGGTCCCTTCTTTCCTTTTCCCCTCAATCTTCTTATATCAGGTAAGGAAGACCTAGGAATGATTCTGCCCTGTGGGGACTCCCAGTAGCTTCTTCCTTGATATTAACCCCTTCAGGTCCTGACCCTGTAGTAAGGACAGGCAGGGGAAGCCTATCCACTGGGCAGGTTCCCAGGAGCACATCCTGACCCTAGTGCTACCCATTAAGAAGAACAAGATAGAGTGAGCTCTGACTTCTTTGGAGCAGAAACAATACAGCTTGGTTGAGTGGCCAGAGGAAGAAAAGAAACACTTACAGAGGGCTACCCTGCCCCCTTATGGAGTCCCGTGAAGCACCTTTGTGACCTTAGGCAAGTAATTTCCTCACTCTGGACCTCAGTTTCTTGTAAAATTAGGGAGTTGGACTAGATTTCTTCAATCTCTTTCCGCTGTAGAACTCATGCTCCTGTGACTCCCAAGAACATTTGAGAGACTCTGAGAACAGGTGCCTTTAAGTGCTTCCCTGGCAACCAGCCCCTCCTCCTCCTCCTCTTCCATCCTGGCTCTCTCTTTGCAGAAGGCTCAGGCTGACATTGTTGCTCTGGGGCTTCTTCATCATCTGCCTGTTGCCAGGCCTTCCCAGGAAGATCTCCCAGAGAGATCTCTAGGGATGAGGGCAGAGGGCATGGAGCCTGAGAGCACCTCAGAGCTGACCTTCCAGCTATGGCTACAGCTATTTCTCTGGGCCCACCTGGCTATGCGCTTTGTCAGCTACCTTCGACACGCTCTCTGGGGACCCAAACTGTAGCCAGCCACCCCAGCTCCTGACCTGCATTGGCTCATAATCTTCACTGCTGCTTGACATCCATCCTGGATCCCCACCGCACCCCCATATGCACTGGGGAATCAACCTTCAAAGAGTCAGGAAGTAAAGGTTGGTGTAGGACTACCTGGCCGGGTCCCCTTCCCTACCCCTCCACTCCCTTTTCCCTGGTGTCTCACTTCATTTGCCCCACCCCTAACCTAATTCTGGGACAATGGGTGGAATCTGGAGAGACCCAGGGCTACCTCAGTGATCTATTTAAAGCCCTAAGCCGTGGCATCACTTTGGCCTGCCTGGCCTCAGCTCCCTGGTGCCTCCTTGGAGCAATTGAGAATTCATATTTTCCCCAATGAGGAGGAGCTCTGTTTCACATTTTCCTCCCGCAGGAGGCCCTGTTTCTCCAAGAGCTAGTACTGCAGGCTGGAACTTCCCTCACCAGGACACTAGAAAAGGGGCAGCAGAAACAATGCCCAGCCCAGCTTGCAGATGTTGTGCTCCTAGTGATTCTCCTTGGGGGAGCTGGAAGGAGGGATTGGGAGTGGGGCTCCTGCTGTTCTTTGCAGAGTGAGCTAGTATGAGGAAGAAGGACTTCAGGACTTTCCCAGTTGACCTGGCTTCCTCAGATTGGGGGGGTGGGATGGTTGAACAAGGAGGAAGAGGGTGAGAAGCAGCTGGAAGGGACTGAATCTTCTGGAATCTTGGTTTCAGCAGGCTATGTTCCATCCTGAATCTGAAAGCCCTTATGGCAAAAGAATCTCTTCTAGGGGAATCAGCAACTGGTTTAGGAAGATTAGTACAATTGCTCAGCTGTGTGTACCATCTTGTTTCTCCACAAAGTCAGCAGGAGGCTGACTGGCTGCTTATTCCTGACATCACACCTATGAGGGCTTTGCCTTTGTGCCGTGGTGGAGTGGGCCTCGGACCTGGTAGGGAGCATGGGTGGCTGGGCCTAGGGCTCACCTTATTTCCTTCCTGGGAACAGTTCTTGTCTCCCTTCTCATTGGAGGAGGTGGGTAGGATAGTCCCTTTAGCTGTGTCTCCTCAGCTCCCCAGTTACTTTCCAAGTCTTTCTGATACAGAAGGGGTCTTAGAAGCTCAACCTGTTCATTTTATAAATACGGAATCTAAGACCCAGAGTGTGACAGCACTGAGACCAGAATCACCAAAGCAAGAAAGTGCAGAGCCCCCGAGAGAACCCTGAGCTCCTGACATTTTTCAAACCGTCCCCTGCCTTCATACTGATTGCAGGCGTCTTCTACCCTTATCTAACACCTATTTCTTGCTACCTTCAGACTCACCCCAAAGTGGGCCCTCCCTATTTGGGTAAAGATAAAAGTGCTAGGTGTCCCATGCTGTGTGAATAAAAGATTCTTGAGCCTATGGAACCAGGTTTGGGCAGTAGATGGAAAGGTCTTGTGACAGGGTTCCAGGTTTCCCTGGGAAAATTACTTAGTTCTGCCGAGCCTTGGTTCCTCATCTGATTGAACAGGGTTCTTAACAGTAGCTACCTCACAGATCTGTTGTGAAGCAAGCACTTTGTAAACCTTAGAGTGTCAGAGAAACGTAAGCTGTTGTAAGAGGCAGGATGATGCGATGGGAAGAGCAGGAGGCCTCTTTTAAAGTCCTAGCCCAGTGACCCTGGAATAATCACTTAATTTAATTCACAAAGCAGGTACCAAACCCTTACTATATTTCAAGAGTCCAAGCAAGACCCTTGGCTTGAGACAATGCGAAACAGATAGAGGGCCAGCCTCTGACTCAACTGTGTGACAGTGGGCAAGTTCCTTAGGGCCCCAGACAGTTCTCTACCACTGTAAAGGTACAGATAAGTTGTGGATCTGCACAACTTTTCCTATGTGGGTGAAATCACAGATCTAGATTGGGGGGAAAAAAAACCCTGCTAGCCACTGTGCCAGGTTACAAAGATAAAAAGAAAGCAGGCCCTACCCTCAAGGGGCTTCCTTGTCTATTGAGGGGGGTGTAGTATGTACACAAGTGAGGGGGGACAGAGCACTGGAGTGGGGATGGGGGATCAGGAGAAGCTTCCGGGAGGAAGCAGCCTGGAAGGAAGACGAGGATTCAGAGAGGTGGAAAGGAGGGAGGAGGTGGGGGTGTGGTGAAGGTCTCTGAGCCTCAGTTCTCCATATATAAAGTGGAGGTGACAGTGTGGGTACTGCCACCCCATAGGGATGGTGCCAGACAGCTGTAGAGCACTCCAGCAACGTCAGCTGCTATTATTAAAAAGAGGTGGTAATGATGATGGCATTGAGATAGTTGTAGAGGAGGCAGACCTGAGGTCCCTGGGAGAGGTCAAGGGAAGATCTGCAAGTATACTGGCAGGTTCATGAAGAGGCAGGCTGGGGGGCCAAGGCCACTAAGCAGGTTTGAGGTGCTTCTGTGGGGATACCTTCTCCACCCTAAGGCCCAGTGCTCTTAAGAGAAGGGACCGAGCAAGCAGCCAAATCCCAGGGCTATAAATACCTCAGCCCACATTGGCGTCCCAGGAATGTAGGTCAGAGCTTGGGGGGAGGGGGGTGGGGTGTTCAAAACCCTGGCCTGTAGCTCAGATCCTTATCCCCTCCCCCTGGAGAAAGCCCCCCATTCTTGGACATTTGGTGACAGTGCTAGAGTTGTGAGAGTGAGAAGGCACAGACCAGAAATTGGACTTTCTTCCCTTGGCCCTGTCCTAGAAGGCAATAGGCCCCCTACTGAGGGGGTAGGGGTGGGGTGGAAGGGTGTTAGAAGAATGGGACCCTGAGGAAAGAGTTAGCATGTAGCTTAGATGGGTTCAGTTGGGTTGGAGCTACCCAGGGCCCACCTCAAGTGGATCGGGCTCAGCTCTACAATAACAACAAAATGCTAAGTGCCTACTGTATGCAAAGCCTTGTTCTAAGTGCTGGGAATGATTTATAAAAAAAAAAAAAGTTTGGGTAAGACAGACCCTGCCCATAGGAACCTTACAATCAAATGGGGACTAACACTAACACAGATAACTCTACTATGTAATCATACATGAGGAATGCATTAGAGCAATCCAAAACAAAGTTCTCCATGAGGCCCAAGGTGTGGGACGTCTTCCTTACCTGGAAGGACCTGAAAGTGTCCCTGGAGGATGGGACTTTTGAGTTGATCTTTAAAGGATGGATTTAAATTCACCAGATGCGTGGAAGGAGGATATGCCCGAGCAAAGATTCTGTCTGATAGGAATAGACAAGGGTACAGAAAATCTCTCCCCTGCCTGGAGTATAGAGGGCCTGCAAATAGGCCTTAGACGTCGTCAGCAAGCAGGAACCGTTAAGGGGTTCTGAGGAGAGGACTGACGTGACCAGGTCTGTACATATCCAAAATGACTTTGGTCAACGTACAAAGGGTGGGATAGAGGCAGCAAGGCCTGGTAGGAAGCTCTTACAGTAGCCCAGGTAGGTGGCAATGAGGGCCTGGGTGAGGGTTGCGACAGTGTGAGGAAAGAGGAAGTAACGAAGGGCGAGAGCAGATGGGGAAGCAGAATCAGTAGGGTCCATGAACTGACCACACATGAGAAGTGAAGGAGGAAGAAGAGTTAAGGATGACCTTAGGATTTTGAACAACTATATATTGTCAATAATGGTACATATTAATAATAGTAATCTATGGCACCACCCTCATCCAGTCTTATGTTCAAAACCTTTGGGTTATTCCTAACTGTTCTTAACCCATACACACACACCCTCTCACTCACTCACTCACTTTCTCTCTCTCTCTCTCTCTCTCTCTCTCTCTCTCTCTCTCTCTC
>NW_020948951.1:2576369-2586086 GCF_900497805.2 Vombatus ursinus | reverse complement strand
ACAAGTCACCAAGAGTTGACTAAATACCTTCAAAGTACTAGGCCCTGCGTCAGCCACCCCCCCCCAGGAGTCACAGGGTCAGAGCCTAGTGTTAGCTTTTTCCACCCCACCCTCCCGGAGGCTCAGTATCCCTTCAAAGCTGTAACATCTGCAGTGTTGTTAGGATGATCAAATAAGAGAATGCATGTGAAATAAGTTCTGTGAGGGCAGGCACTGTTTTCTGCCACTATCCAGATCCTCAGTATCTGACACAGGGCCTAGTACTTTGAAGGTATTTAGTCAACTCTTGGTGACTTGTTGCATTTCCTTGACAGCATCTTAGGGACTCTTCCCAGAGTCTCTCTGAGCCCCTCTGCTCCTTTGCCTGTTTCTTGAAGCCTCTAATTTGTGCTCTCCCTGCCTTTCAGTGAAAGAGTTTCTAGCTAAAGCCAAAGAAGAATTCCTCAAGAAATGGGAAAGTCCACCTCAGGTACTTCAAGTTTTGGACCTGAGCCCAGGGGTGGGGGAAAGGGCTGGTGCTGGGAGCACTGGGGCCCCCCTTCTCAAAGTGTTCCATCTAACCTATATCCATCTAACCCCAAAACCTCCATACAGGTTCTTTCATTGGCCACCATGCTATCACCCTGAGGAGATATCTATCTCTGTGTTCCCCACCATCCCCCACCAACACCCCCCCCCCAGTCTCTGAGCCACAGGGTTCATCCCAGCCCCAGCTGCTCCTGTAGCAGCTGCCAGGAGCTCCTAGGCCCCATGCCAGGCCTCTACCCACCCCCTACCATAAACCTCAGGAACATATCTTCACCTGCCATCTTCCCCGGCCCCCTTCCTTCTGTCCTGATAAGGCCCCCCTCTTATGATACAAAAAGATCCTAGCACCTTCAGTCCTGACACTTGCCTGCCCCAAACTGGATAGGGGAGAAGGAAAAGGGACAGTGGTGGGTGCCTGTGGAGGCTGAAGGAGAGACGGACTTACTCATCTCTTTATTCAGCAGAGTACAGTCCAGCTGGATCACTTTGAAAGAATCAAGACTCTAGGCACTGGCTCCTTTGGTCGAGTGATACTTGTGAAGCACAAGGAATCTGGGAAGTACTTTGCCATGAAAGTCCTTGATAAACAGAAGGTGAGCATTGGCTTCAGATCCCCAGCACTCTAGTGCCATGTACTTCATGGACCCATTCCTCGTTCTGCACATAAACACACACATGCACTCTCTCTGCTTCTCTGTCTCTTCCTTATCCTGGGGATATGGGGAAAGAGCTGCTCTTGGCCCAAATTCCTGGCATCTCCCAAGTGATGAGCTAAGAAGAAAGCTTGGAGGCAGGCCCTGGATTTGGAGGGGAGTAGAGGATGTACCTAAATGGGCCCGGAAAACAGAGGTGTGAAAGGGCAACTTGGTGTAATGGAAAACTCTTTGGAGTCAGTGGGGCCCTGCCCTGGAGCTTCCCCGGATTGCATTGGGCAAATCATATATCATCTCTGAGCTGCCATTTCCTCTTCACTTTTTCACAGGTGGTGAAGCTGAAACAAATTGAGCACACCATGAATGAGAAGCGCATCCTGCAGGCCATCAACTTCCCATTCCTCGTCCTACTAGAATATTCCTTCAAGGTATCCCAGACAGCCCTGGCCTTGGCCAGCCAGAGGGCAGGGGTGGCAGCAGTGGGGAGGCCATACCCCTTCCCCAGATAGTAGCATACTGCTCCATTTCATACTTTTGCAGTGAATATAAATTGGGCCGATTAGGATCCAGCTACATTCACCAAAAGTTTTCTCTGAAGCCTTTGCAGTGGGGCCACATGTGAACATTTAACTTGATTCATGCCACTGCGGGAGGTGTGGGCAGGAGGAAGTAGTGTGTTGATGAAGAGGCAGGAGAACCTGGGGGTGAGCTTGGCCTCCCAGACTTTCAAGAGGAAGGAGAGTGCCAGGCTTCTGGTGAGGGTGGAGGCAGTGCTATGAATGAGGGTGGAAAAGGATGTCTTTTCTTCATAGGACAACACAAACCTGTACATGGTGATGGAGTATGTCCCAGGTGGGGAAATGTTCTCCCACCTACGGCGGATCGGAAGGTTCAGGTGAGCAGCTTGTGAAGGCATTTTCCGGGCCAGCTCATAGCCTCCTGCAATCAGGGAATGGACTTCCTGATCTATGGTGTTGCAAATGGTGAATAAGCAGCACGGAGCCTGATGTCTAATAGGAAGTAGGGGAAGGTTGCTAAAGACATGTTGGTCAGAGGATGACCAGAGTTTAGGGAGATGGGCTGGTTCTTTGTAAGCTTTCCTCTCCCCATGAACCTGCAGTAACTCATCCTTCCTTTCTTTCCCTTTCCTTCCACCAGTGAGCCCCATGCTCGCTTTTACGCAGCTCAGATTGTCCTGACCTTTGAATACCTTCACTCACTGGACCTGATCTACCGAGACCTGAAGCCTGAGAATCTTCTCATTGACCAACAGGGCTATATCCAGGTACTCCCCAAGACAGAGGTGGCAAACCACTGCAGAGTAGAATTCCAGCAATTTCCTGCCTGAGTGCGCGTGCGCGCGCGCGCACACACACACACACACACCTGCTTGCCCCTTCCTGTGCTTTCTTAGCCAGGGTGTGATAGCATACACTTCTTCTGGCCATAGGTGACAGATTTTGGTTTTGCCAAGCGTGTGAAAGGCCGAACCTGGACCTTATGTGGGACTCCTGAGTACCTGGCTCCTGAGATCATCCTTAGCAAGGTGAGCTCCTCTGACAGTTGACTCTCCCTTCTTTCATAAGACCAATATGAGGCTTGTCTTTTACTCTCTCAGTCCTCACCCTAACCTAGAAAAAGCCCTTTTCTCGTGATCCCTTCTTCCTCTAATTCCCTGACCCTTCTCTCCTCCATCCTGACCTTTACTTTCTCTCTCCAGGGCTATAACAAGGCTGTGGACTGGTGGGCCCTAGGCGTCCTGATCTATGAGATGGCAGCAGGCTACCCCCCCTTCTTTGCTGACCAGCCCATCCAGATATATGAAAAGATTGTCTCTGGGAAGGTGAGACCTCTGGGTCTAGGCTGACAGCTTAAAGCATTACTTTTTTTAGGCTTTTTTGGGGTCTCAGGAAAGATATTTCTGTGGACTACCTAGCCTTCCTATCCCACAGAATAACTCAGTAAAGTGATGCTTTGTCCTGGATTATATATTGTGAGAGTCATCAAAGGGTACTCACTTGACTGCCAGGTAGAGAATTCTTATTAATCAAAAAGGTGCCCAACAGGCACTTACTGATTTCTGTAATGTCTAAGGCTCTGCACTAAGCACTGTGAAGGAACAAGGATGAATAAGGCTCACTCCATCTACATAGTTGGGGAGTCAACATATGTGCACTGTCAGTCCAGCTCTTTCCAAGTGATCATAGTTCAGTACAACAGTATGAAAGATGTCATTAGCTAACATGCACTAAACAATTGTGTGAAAGAGGAAGACTAGAGCATAGTACCAGAACTAGAAGATTTAGTTACCATTTACTGATTGTATCTCAAGCTTAACATGGGAAAAACAGAATTCTTTGTTTTCTACTCCCTCCACCAAAAAAAACAAAAAATAAAAACCATCCTCCCTTCTTTCATAGTTGTTTCTCAGTTCGGGGTGGGGGTGGAGAAAGAGAATTTGGAGCTGAAAATAAACATTAAAAAACAAAGCCGATTTCCTCATTTCTATTGATGGTAGCACCATTCTTGCAGTCACTCTGGTTTGCAGTCTTGGAGCCGTTACTGACTTATGTTTCCCACAGAGCCCCATATTTAATCAGTTCCCAACCCTCTTCAGTCTTCCCTTGGACCCCTCTCTCACTCACATCAATCCCCCTTTTACATATTCTGATAGCCTCTGCACTAGTTCAGGCTCTTGCTTCCTAACTGATCTCCTGCCTCCAGCCTTGCCTTTCCACACACACCAAATTGATTTTCCTAAAACACAGATCTGATCACATCCGTCCACCCCCCCCCAACTTTGAATGGCTACTATTTGCCTCTTGGTTCAGAAACAAAGTCCCTCAGTCTAACATTTAAAACCATTCAGAATTTGCACCCTATTTACCTTTCCAGTCTTATTTCCTTTTACTCTTCTGGATACACTCTCCACTGAAACTGACCCTTAGCCATTCTCCGCCCCTCCTGTGCCATTTCTGACTCTGCCTTTGCATAGCCTGTACCCCACATCTAGCGTGAGCTGCCTCCTTACCTCCATCTCCAAAAAACCTCCACTGAACCATTGCTACAGTAGACTTTTTCTGATTCCTTCCCAGCTAATAACACTCTTTCCTTTTTGAAATTGTTTTTATTACTATGTATAAACTTTGTAGTCATTGTTTAAACATTGTATCCCCTAGGTAGTATCCTCATCATCAACATGTATTTATTAATACCTTTCTGTGTACCATGCTGTGTGCTGAGCCCTGAGGGCACAAAGAAAGGCAAAGACAGGGCCTCAACCTCCAGGAACTCACATTCCAATGGATACAGATTCTTTAAGGGCAGAAACTGAGCCATTTTTGTCTTTAGATTCCCCAAGGCCTAGCACAATGCCTTGCATGTATAAGGAACTTTAGTCGAGTTCTTTCATTTAATAAATGAAGGGAAGGAAAGGCTGAAATAATGTTGGGATGTGATGGATGGTAGGATTTGGATATGCACACAGCAGGAAGTGATCATACAGACTAGAAACACTAACGGTCTGAGGCCTTGGAAGGGAGAACCTGAAGTGTTTGTGTTGTCAGCACGCTTTCCTTGTCCTTCCAGGTTCGATTCCCTTCTCACTTCAGCTCCGACCTAAAGGACCTGCTTCGGAACCTGCTCCAAGTGGACCTCACCAAGCGCTACGGGAACCTCAAGAATGGTGTCAACGACATCAAGAACCACAAATGGTTCTCCACCACCGACTGGATTGCCATCTACCAGAGGAAGGTGGGGTCCCTTGACGGGCCTGGGGGGTGGGGGAAGGATGAGGAGGGGGCTGGTATCTGAGAATATGACCAGCTCCTGGCTCTGTCACTCACCTCTGGAGCCACTTCCCTGCACATGTTTCCCTCTTTGTAAAATGACTTTGGGCTAGATGATGCCTTCATTTTCTCCTGTCCCTGACCCTTCATGCTCTGCCCAGGGAGGCCTGGGGCAATGCCCTCAGGTTCTCTTCAGGGGGGGTGGGGGGGTGGGGGGGTGAAGGAAGTGGGTACCACCCCACCCCCGTTCCTTTTCGGGTCATGTTCTTTCCCTTGTCCTAGAGGTATGGTGTGGTGCTGGAAAGAGAATTAAGCCAGCAGCCTAGAGATCTGCTTCTACAGCAGGCTGTGCCACTGATGCTCTATTCAGGGCCTCCAGGTCACATGGGGCCCTCTAGGTCCTCAAGTGCAGCTCTTTGAACGAATCTACACTTCACAGAACAAATCCCGATTTACTGAAACATCTAGGTCTAGGTCATCAACCAGGTCACTTCCTTCTTAGGGCTTTAGTTTCTTCATGTGTGACATGGGGGTACAGGGTGGGCTGGGGGCCCTTCACCTCTAAGATTCTCTCACTCCTCGACAGGTGGAAGCTCCTTTTATACCAAAGTGCAAAGGCCCAGGTGACACAAGTAATTTTGATGATTATGAGGAGGAGGAGCTCCGGATCTCCATCAACGAGAAGTGCGTCAAGGAGTTTGCTGAGTTCTAATGGTGGCCCTGGGTCCTGGTGGTTTTCTTTTGGGGAGCGTGGGGGTGGGAAGGGTGGATTGAAGAGCCTGAGGGCCCCAGAGTTCCTTGCATATTAATTTTTCCCTAGGGAGATCTGAAAGCAGAGATGTTTGCAGGATGGGGAAACGGAGGTTCAGATATCAGATGGTCCCCCCCCTTTCCCTCCCATCCCTAACCCCCACTGGCTTTTTCCTCACTGTCTCACTCCAGCTGGTAGACCCCATGGCTGGGTTCCCTCTGCTCTTTGCCTAACTCCTTACAAGTTTTATATCAGTTTTCCAGCCCAAACAGACCTGAACCTTCCCCCTCTAACACCACCAGAAATCCTGTTTCTTTCCAGCCCAGCCCCCCACTCAGAGTGGGATAATAGTACCTAGAGCCAAGCCTTTGTTTTTGTAGCTTCTTATTGACCCCCTTGGTGCTGGGAAGTTGGGGCAGGGGAGCCAGGGATCCCAAATTGGAAAACCTCCAATTCCCAAAACTAGCACAGTTGCCCATTATTTGTCCTTTTCCTGACCTCTCCCTGGAACTTCAGAACCTTATCTAGGGGTAAAAGGACAGACAAACCAGTTCCCCACAAGGAGAGACCCTGCCTGGGAAGAAGTTTTAGTAAAATTTTCATGGCTCCTTTATATTTAAAATTTTTTAAAAATATTATTTAAGTTATATTTGCCTTCTGTCCTAACTCCTTCCCACCTTTCCTAGTTGTCCCAAATACATTTTAATGTGTCTGGACCTGCCTAGGTCAAAAGCTATGGAGCTTTTAACCTCTGGGATCTTAGCCGATGGTTTTGAGATGGGTCTGTGACTTGGGGATGGGGATTTTTTGCTGCTGATCTCAACCAGGGAGTTGTGGGAACAATTGTGAGATCCCCTTGAGGGGTATCCTGCCAAGTTTGAAAGAGCCCTGGCCTCTTTCAGCACCCCCCCCAACTCCCAGTTGGTCTCCCTTCCTCATGATCAGCTCTCTTTACCCCCACATCATCTCTGCTCCCCAGTTTTTGCTCACTTGGGGCACTAGAAAAAAAATTTCCCAACCCACCCAGGCAGCCTGGCTCGTGATCCCTGCCAAAGAGGCTTCCCAGATACCCCTGGGTCACACCTCCTTCATTTTAGCCATTCATACCTATAGATTTTTAATACACAGCCACTAATTTCCTATTCTGTCTGGGAGTGTCACTCCCTAAAAGCAAGTTGAAGGATGTAGCCCACCCTGGGAGGGGGACTGGGAGAAAGGAAACAGGAAGTACCACAGCTTCAAGGTAGAGAGCTTCCTTTTGCCATGGGAATGCCAATTTTTATTCACCTGATAGCCTCACCACCATCCCCCATCCCTGGAAGCACCCTCCATCTGGCTTGTCTGACAGCTACCCACTGACCCCTTGTGAGGCATCTGAATTATAACCCCCCCCCAAGTAGCTGGGGGTAGAGTAGCCCACTTCTCTCCACCCCCTTTCTCTTTTTTTGTCCCTCTCTCAATTTTCCTCCATCCCTGAAGGAGTTCATAGGCCTGGGGTAGGGGTGAGGGTGGGGGGTACCTGGGAGTTTCAACCTGTGTGATTCGAAGAAATTTGTTTCACGGAAATGACTTCCTCTTTAACGGTGTGCTTTGTTGTAAACATATTTGAAAACTATTACCAATAAAGTTTTGTTTAAAAAAAAAACCTCTCATTCCTGACCCCCTACCCACTTGCACACCCTCTGCCACCCCAGAAACAGTGAAGGAAAAACTGCCTTGGAATTCCAAGTCAAGGTGGGGACGTGGAATGGCCCTGCCTGGCTCTAGTCCTTTCCTCAGGGTAGGCCCTTTCTGTGCTGCAAGGTGGTTTTGCCTTGAATATCCTTCTCTGAGCAGAGAACTGAAGGGGGGGGGGAGAGAAGAATGACCTTTAAAACCTGCTCCCGGTGTGGTTTCTCCCCCCAGTGGAGGAAGCAAGCTTCAGCCTCACCGAATAGCGTTAGGGCTAGAACTAGATCATAGGCTCTGGGGATGTAAGGGACTTAAAGAGCTTCTGTAATCCAACCCCCACTGGTGGACCAGTCAGCGAACAAGGTCTCTAGGGCAGAAATGACTTGTCCTAGGTCTCTGAGTGAGAGGGGCAGAGCTGGAAATTGCACTTAGGTTCAAGTCTTGATTAGGCATTTTTTCCATGACAAGACGCTACCTCTCCAACCTCCCTTTATTGGGGGGTGGGGGAGAAAACAGCCCCCAAAGGTGACATGCCAAAGGGCACACACCCAGCACGTACGTGGCAGAGCAGGGACGGAACCCAGGGGGTCCCTCCGAGTGCACGTCCTGAGCTCTAAGCGCTACGCCACGCCGCCGCCTCCCTCGCTCCGCGATCCACGGTGCGGCTGTCGGAGAGGCGGCTCCAGCGCTGCCGGGGGAGCGACGCCAAGGCAGACTGGGCGGGGGAAGGGGGGCGAATCCTCCCTCCCTCGGTGTCCAGAGTTGGTGCCACCGGCGGGCGCGGGGGACAGGGGCGAGCGGGCAAAGGAGAGGTTCGGGCGTCGCGGCCCCCGATTTCTCAGCGCAGCCCAAGCAGTGCGGCGGAGAAAGCGGGACGCCTGGCTCCGCCAGTCCCCGAGTTGGTGGTAAGTGCGGTCCTGAGCCTGGAGCGCTGGGCGGCAATGGCGGGGGGGGGGGGGAGGGGGGAGGGGGAATGGGGGGGGCAGAGGGGGGGGGGGGGCTGGGCGGCGGGGACGTCTGGGTTCCGCGCCCAATGGCTGGAGGGAGAGCGCCACCGCCCAGCCCGCCCACTCCCCTCCCCCCTCCCCTTGCGCGCTCCCTCTCCTTCTCTCCCTGTCTCTCTCTTTCTCCTTCTCTCTCTTTTTCTCCCTCTCTCTCTCTCCCCCCCCATCCCCGCCTCCGCCCCGGCGCCAACTCCGCGGCGCCTCCTTAAAAAGCGCGCGGGAGTTGTAAAGGGCTTGGGGGGGTGGGGGGGGTTGAGGCTAGGAAGGGACTGAGCAAGAGAGGCGCCGGAGCGGGGGGGGGGTAGAGTCGCGCGCGCTAAGCGGGGGCCCCGGCTCCACCTTAAAAGCCAGCGCGTAGGGGTGGGTGGGTGGATAGCTGAGAAGGGGGGCCGGAGTGTCCCGGCCGCGGGGCGGGCGGCGCGTGCGGCAGCGGCTGTGGCGGTGGCGGCGGGGAGGGGCTCGGCTCGCGCTTCCCCCTCCTCCCATCCTCGGGACCCGCGCGCGCCCAGGAGGAGCGGGGTTTTTGTGTGAGTGTGCGTGTGTCTCTGTCTGTGCATTTTTTCTTTTCTTTCTTTTCTTTCTTTTTTTTTCTTTTTGCAAAGAAACAGCAGCGCCTCCGCCGCTCCACCGAGGCGCTGCGCCCCCCGGGGGGAGGGGGAAGAGCAGCGGCGGCAGCGGCAGCGGCGGCGGCGGCGGCGGCAGCAGCAGGAGGAGGAGAAGGAGAAGGAGGCGGGCGGCTGAGGGAAAGAGGGAGGGGAGCCGGGGGTTGAGAGGGGAGGGGAGAGCGGAGAGAAGGGGGGGCGCCGCGCTGGGAGGGAGGCGGCGCGCACGGTGCAGCCGGGCCGGGCGGGAGGCATGGCGGGGCCCCCGGCCCTGCCCCCGCCGGACACGGCGGCGGCCGCCGCCGCCTCGTCGTCCGCCTCGTCTCCCCGCTACCAGGAGTGGATCCTGGACACCATCGACTCGCTGCGCTCGCGCAAGGCGCGGCCGGACCTGGAGCGCATCTGCCGGATGGTGAGGCGGCGGCACGGGCCGGAGCCGGAGCGCACGCGCGCCGAGCTGGAGAAGCTGATCCAGCAGCGCGCCGTGCTTCGGGTCAGCTACAAGGGGAGCATCTCGTACCGCAACGCGGCGCGCGTACAGCCGCCGCGCCGGGGCGCCACCCCGCCCGTTCCTCCGCGCGGCCCCCGGGGGACTGCCGCCGCCGCGCCGCCCCCACCTCCGCCCGCTCCGCCTGCGCCCGTCGCCTCCCCGCCCCGAGCGCCCCGGGCAGCGGCGGCCACAGCGCCCCCCTCTCCAGGCGCCCCGGCCCCGTCGCCGCC
>NW_020948951.1:2531125-2575969 GCF_900497805.2 Vombatus ursinus | reverse complement strand
CACCCGGACCGCGCCGTGCCCCCCCGCCTGCCGGGGCCGCCGCCCGGGAGCCGGCGCCGCCGTCGCCGCTGCCGCTGCCGCTGCCGCCGGAGGGGGGCGCGTCTCGGAGCGGACCAGCCCGGCCCGTAAGCCTGCGGGAAGTGGTGCGCTACCTCGGGGGCAGCGGCAGCGGTGGAGGCCGACTGACCCGCGGGCGCGTGCAGGGGCTGCTGCTGGAGGAGGAGGCGGCGGCCGCCCGAGGCCGACTCGAGCGCACCCGCATCGCCGGTCTTGCCCTGCCCCGCAACGATCGTTCGGGAAGGGCGCCTCCTGCCACCAGTTCCAGAGCAGCCCGAACCAAGGTAAGACTAGGGCTGGAGATGAAAGTCCTGTATAGGGAGGGGGACATCAGCACAGGATTCCTGGGTGGCCGAGGTTGGAAGCAGGACTGGAGGGGAGACTGCCCTGGGGAGGGGGGATCAGGGAGGAGGCAAAGGATGGATGAGATAAGTCCTGGTGGAGAGAGCAAGGGTGTTTATAAGGACTAGAGGTCCCTGGCCAGTAAGAGCTTAGAATCTCTAAGCTCCTCCTCAGCCAAGGATAGAAAGGAGGGGGTTGGGGCTAAGGGCCCAGAAGGCCAGGTCATGGGGTCATCGAGTCTTGAAGAGAAGGGTGAGAAAGTGAGCTGCCCCCCCCCCACTTCAGAAACAGTCCAGAAGCCCTGGGGACAGTCTGGTTTGGGACCTGGAGAAAGGTGTCACATCAGGGTTCCCAGGAGTTAATTTCCTGGAACATGGTAAAGACAAGGACAGAAGTCAACTTTGGACCCAGAAGTCTGGACAGCCCCCTTCTTTCAAGTATAACAGATAGAATGAGGACACCTAGGGAATGGAGATGAATGGGAAAAGATTGGGAAAAACATTCCAACTCTCCTCATTTCCCATAGAAGTCTGAGGAAGAGTCCCTCAGAGAGGAGGAAGAAGAAGAGGATGAAGAAGAGGTGTCTGCTCTGTCAGAGGGTTCAGAGGTGCCTGAGGGAGAGGGTGCCCACGGTGGGCAGAATCAGTACAATGGAGAGACTGGCCAGCGGGAAGGTGGGAAAGATCGGCCCAGGGAGTGGAGCTCCTCCATAGCACCAGGGCGACAGGATGAGGGTCACCGTTCAGCCCTAGCAGATGGAACCCGGGAGGCCTTCCCAATGGGAGTGGTGAAGATGGAAGGGGGTTCAGGTAAGAAAGGTTCCAGAAGCTGCGGTTCCCCTTGTGATAGAGCAGCAGGCAAGCTACTCTACTTTCTAAAAGTGGGTGGGGTCACCTCGGAAACAAGGTAGATTTAGAGGAAAAGGAATTCAGAGGGGCTCTCTTTGGTACTGGAATATGTCTGGGGAGGGAGGGAGGATAGGTAGAAGGATAGATAAGCTGACAAGTATGCCCTTTTTGCTCCTAGCTTCAGCTGCCACAGGTCCAGATTCCCCTTCACCAGTGCCTTTGCCCCCCGGAAAGCCAGCCTTGCCCAGTGCTGATGGAACTCCTTTCGGTTGCTCGTAAGTCAGGGAATTTTTTTTGTCTCTTGAGGCTGGGCCTGATGTTGAGTTGGGGCCATGGCTGGTCAGTGGGAGTCAAATAGAGAGACGACATAAGGGCTTTATAGGTAGAATTTTAGACTTGGTCCTGTTAGTTTCTGAGCACTTCAAAGGTATGTGAATATGGACATGTCACAATCTCTCTGGGCCTCAGTTTCCTCTTCTATAAAATGGGTATAATTACCTCACAAGATTGTGAGCAGTGGTAAGACCCCTAAAGGGCAGTGACATATCACCTGTTCATCCTCAGGGCTGAGCACAGTCAACTTTTGTTTAATTTAACAAACATCAGACCCAGATTTTATGACCACCTAACCTTTCCCCTCTGGGCCTCAGTTTCCTCTGAAATAGGGGTTGTAATCCTTGTCCCGTCCCACCCCTATCTGCTGAAGGAGGCTGGTGTAAGGATGAAATGAGATGATCATTTGCAAAGCATTTTCACATGTTAAATGTTTGGCAAGTGTTACATAGGATGATGATAATGTAACGGTCTGTTTGGGCATACATAGCTCTGGCAGGAAGGAAAAGCCATCTGATCCTGTGGAGTGGACAGTGATGGATGTGGTAGAGTATTTCACTGAAGCTGGCTTCCCTGAACAGGCTTCTGCTTTCCAGGAACAGGTGAGACCTCCATCCTGCTGGAGCCAGCACCCCACCCCAGGGGTTCCTTGCTCCCTTCCCCTGGGTCCCTTGCCCCTCCATCTTGTGTGTCACACACACACACACACACACACACACACACACACACACACACACGGTGGAACTGACCAAGATGAGACCCCCCCACTATGAACTGGAAGAATGCCATGTGAAGGGATTGCAGGGAGTCCCAGGCCTGACCCAAGTGAGCCCTCCTTCTTTCCTTGCCCAGGAAATTGATGGGAAGTCCCTTCTGCTGATGCAGCGCACGGACGTGCTAACTGGCCTCTCCATCCGCTTGGGGCCAGCCCTCAAAATCTATGAGCATCACATCAAGGTCCTTCAGCAGGGCCACTTTGAAGACGATGACCCTGACGGGTTTCTTGGCTGAGCCCCAGCCTCTCTGTGACCCCTGAGCTTCCCTTACCCCTCTCCTTTTCCCCAGTTCCCTTGTGTCCCATCTGCCTAAGAGTCCCTAGCATCCAGGAACTCCCTAAAGGGGAGAAAACCCTCTTCCCAACACACTCCCCAAAGAGATTCCAGGGAGGCTGGCGCCTCATTGTCACCCTTCCCAACTCCCTCTCCCTTAACTGTAGGTATTTTTCTTCTATCCACATCCTGCATTCCAAGCTGGGGGTGATGGCAGGGGCAGATGCAGAATCCTGCATCATACCAGGAGGGGACCCCAGTGCTCCCCCCACCACTAGACTCCTGCCAAGGGGAAGGAATGCCTTTTCCCCAGCCCTTTTCCCTGATTCAGCCAGACTTCACCTTTGTAAATGTTTCACCCTGAGGAAGTAAGGACAGGACTGGACTGGCCTTTCCCTCTTACATGCCCCCCCCTTCCCCTCTTCCCAATGCCTTTCCTTCCAGCCTTGGTCAGTTTGGAGATTCCCAGGGTTGAAATGGTGGGTTGTCCTGTTTCCTTCCTCTCTCTCTCTCTCTCTCTCTGTCTCTCTCTCTCTCTTTCTTTCTTTCTTTCTTTCTTTCTGGTTGTTGCTCTGGCTGTCCAAGTTGCTTTTTAATATTGCACCTGAGGTTTTTTAAATAAAATTAAAAGAAAATTCGTGTGTGTGTGTGTGTGTGTGTGTGTGTGTGTTCATGCACCTGCCTGATATAGGGTGGCAGGGTGAAGTGGGTTGAGCAGGGAGATTCCCATCCTTATAGATTCCGTCCTTATGGAAAAAGTGAGAGGTCATTAATCAGATCATAGGCTGTAGCCCTAGAGGGTACCTTAAATCTCCACCCTTTTCATTTAGAAAAGAGGAAACTGAGTCTCAGGAAGAGGTAGAGGAAGTCCTGACCAGGATCGAATGAGTTAACATATGTAAAGCACTTTGCCAACCTTTTAACAGTGCTCAGTAAATTCTAGCTCTTATCACTTCTGCCTCCAAATCCAATGTTCCTTCCCACCACACCGTTACTAGGATGTAGAGCAGAAAGAAGCCTTGGAGACCTCCTAGTCCTTTTCCCTAACTGTGACTCTGGGGAAGGCAGTTTCTAGTCCAAGATGTCAGTAATCTGTAAAATAAAGGAGGTTGAATTAAGTGATCTAAGCCCTCCCTCCAGCTATGGACTATGATGTCATTACCCCTCGAGGTAAATTGAGGTCCATCTGCCTTGGTCACGGCTAAGGGTCCTTTCCAGCTTGGGCGTTTTATGTATGTTTCTAAATTGCTCCCCTCCCTGGGCCTGTTTCCTGCTCTAACATGAGAGTACATCCTGCCAATCCCCAGGGAAATTTTGAGGATGGAGGTAGCTCTTTTGAAAGAATTGGACGTCGGAGGCGCACTCGTTCTGTCATAGGAGAGTGAGACAGGGTGGGTATAAATTGTGAACCTGAACTTGGAGCTTGGAGCGCGCTAGCCCGAGGCGCGTGGCCACTGGGAGAGAAGCTCGACCCTGACCTGGTGCGTGTTGACATTCAAATGAGGCCCGGCTTCCCTTCCGTAGAGGTGGGAGTCGGTGTCGGCGACTAGAAAGCTCGGTAGCCTGCTGTTCCGAAAACCCGGGTGGGGAATCCCCACCGGGGGAGGAGGGCCCAGTGTGGCTCCCCCAATCACGTCCATGGCCAGCGAGCCGTGGTTCGGGGGGTCTCTGCCTACCGGTGTCCGAGACCCCCTCCCAGCAGGATACTCGGTCCCCGGACCGGCCCCCACCCCGCACAGCCGTGCCGAGTCCCCTTGGCCTGTGGCCCCTGGCCGAGGAGGGGCTCCGGCCGATGCTGAGCCTCTGGCTCCAGCCCCGTTACCTGGCCCGCCTCCGACCCCCACCCCCGGCCCTGCCCTACTGCCCCTGGAGAGTATGTTCAGCCCCATCACGGAGCAGCTCCGCTACCTGCTCAAGAAAGCAGAGGATTTCCAGAGCTACCTGCTCTACAGGTGATGGGGCCAGGCTGCCTGGCCATCCTAGGGTGCAGGAGGGGGGGATGGGTGCTGTGGGTGGAACAGGTGAGGTGGAAGCCCAAGCTGCAGCTCCCCTCCCATGACCAAATGGGGCTGTGCCCCTCCCCAGCAGGGACCGGGTCCAGAAGGAGCAGTTGGCCAAGGCGATGCCAACTTTCCTGCAGATGTGCCAGCCTTACTTCCTGTACCTGGAGTCTGCTGCCAGGGGCATGCCCCCAATTCATGGGGCCCTGCAAGAGCTGGTTCGGAAAAAGGTGAGTCAGCAGAGGGGAAGCTGGATCCGGGCCCTTGGATCCTAGCTCCTGGACAAAAGTGAGGTTCAGGAGCTTGAGCATGGGGTGGGGAACTGCCTCCCTCTGCAGCTGGGAGGAGCCACATCTGGGTTGATATGTACTGTCCTCTCCTTCCAGCTGCTAGAAATCTCTCAACAGCTGGCCCTTAGGCTGGAACAACTGGTGCTTATGTATGCCTCCTTTGGGTTTGTGGCACTGGAAGAGACAGATCCCCTCAGGTAACTGGGTTGGGGGAAGGGGGACAGAAATAAGGAAGTCTGGGTCTAGGTCCTAGAATATGGTCCTAGGTACTCCCCCCCTGCCCCCCTTGACTCTCCCACCTCATAAATCTCTGAACTAAGAAGGTCCCTGGAGGCGACTTCCAACCAGTCCCCTTGGATCCTCCAGCCTCTGAGCCATCTGTCCTCTGCTCGGACACTTCAGGTGATTGAGAATTCACTATCAGCCTTTTGGAATATAGGCCCTCACACTTGCTAGCTGGGCAAATCACTATACATGTTTCTTGTGTAAAATGGAGATACTTGTACTACTTTCTTTCTAGGGTTGTTTAAGGGAAAGCACTTTTGGTGAGCTCTGCTCCATCAGAAAAACAAAAAATAAAAAACAGAAAAGCACTGGATTGAGAGACAGAGCCTGGGTTCAAATTCTAACCCTACTATTCATTACTCCAATCTATGGTCTCATGCAAGTTATTTAACCTCCTAAGTCTATGGTCTTGGGGGGGGGGGGGTTTGGACTAGATCACTGTAAAGACCTATAATCCTAGCTCTCCTTTCTCACCTCCCAATCAGTGTCTCCTGTTTTTTCTGCGGAAAATTCTCACTGGGCCCCTCCCATCAAGTTTCAGTTTTCCGATACTGCTCTCCAGCCCCTTATACAGCTGGCCGACTTCCCAGATACCTGTACAAGAAGATGCGCTGGAATCTAGAAGCTAGTGCTGAGAACAGCAACAGGGGACATGGGCCTCATGTAGAATAGTGAGTCGTCCTGACTCAATGCACCCATCACTACCATTTAAAAATTTCTACCATCAGAAAAAGACCTCCAAATCAAAGCCCAAAACTACTTCTCACTCCTAATGAAAATCCCAATCAGTCTCCCTGGTCAAGGCTGCCCCTAGAGAAAACCCTAAGCAAAGCAGGTATTCCTCCTCCACCAAAAGGTGGCCTGAGCCCTGGATTTGGAATCAAGGAGACCTGGCTTCAATTTCTAACTCGGACACTACATAGAGAAATCACTTCCGTTTTCTGGGCCTCATTTTCACAGTCTTTAAAATAGGGGAAAAACCATTTATACTACCCAGGACTTAAAAGTCGTATGACTGTGAGCCAAGTAATTAGCCTTCCAAGCTCAAGTTTTCCAACCTATAAAACGTGAATAATAATGCTTGTACCGGCTCACTCAGAATCCTGGTGGGGAATGCTTTTTGTAAATCCTAAAAGTGCTAGTGAAGCTGTTGTTATTTGCTAAAGTCCCTCTTTACAAATACTTCACCCTCTGATAAAGTCCCCTCCGATTCCCTCCTCCCCGAACCAAAAAAAACACCCAGTGACCAGACTGTAAATACTGTCAGAATCTACCATCCTACCCCTTCCTTCCCTTTCCCGCAGCTACTTCCTGTGCTATCGAGATACTTGGGAGGACACGGGCAAGAGTCCTGCTAACTCTTGTGCCCAGATTCAAAAGCTCTGGTCCATTGGCCGCTGGCTGCCCCTGGGCCCAGGCCAAGACGGCTCCTCGGATATCTATTCCTGGTAAGGAAGTGGGGCGGGCTTGGAGATCTGGCCCTATCTCCAAACACTTAATCTCCAGAGTTTTCCCCTCAAGAAAAAAGAAGGGGGAGGGGGGTGATTGGCTTTCCTAAATACTTTGTAATTTCTACCCCCTTCAAAAAATTGGTGGAGCGAGGTTCCTTTTTTCCTCCCAGCATGTCCATCCGCAACTCTTGGGCCCCAGGCACAATCGAGGGAGGCAGGTGGTGCAGGGAAAGGCTCAGAGCTCCATCCCCGCTATTCTCACGATTTCCTCTGGGCTGCCTCAAACAAATTGGAAATGTGCCCCTCCCCCTCCCACCAGGATCCTGTGCCCTCAGCCCCCGGGGGAATACCAGCAGCTGCTGACCATTGGCTTTGAAGAGCCGTCGCACACCCTGGCCACCGATTTGCTGGTACAGATTCTCACGGGCCAGGCAGGGAGCGCAGGGCGAGCCCCAAGTACAGCCACGGGTCCCCCTGGCTGGCCTGTGGCTCCCGGGCCCTGAGCCCTTGGTCGCCCTCGGTTTTGGCTATGGGGAAATGGGGTAGGGGTGGGAGAAGGACGCGGATTCTTCTCCAGCCCTCTAACCCGCAGGCAGCATAGGCAGGGAAGACTGGAACGTGACGACTCCCGCGAGAATGGAAAGATTGCTCCGTTTGGATTTAATAAACAGAAAAGAATTTAGAGGTGCCTCGGTCTGAGCTGTGTGGGTTTAAGTACCGCGTCCTTCCCGTCGAGGAAGCTCCGCAACTCCGGCGAGGGGGAAGGGGTGGGGATAGGGGCGGGCGAACTACCGAGGGATTGAAAGGGAGTGGTACACATGCCTGGCGGGGGAGGGCGGGAGGTAGCGCATGCTCAATCGCGCACTGGAAGGCAAACGGAAGCACCCGCGCCCGTACACTTCCGGAAACGGGAAATCTAGCCACAAAGTTGATTGATCGGCTCGCGGTCCTTAAGCTGGCCAGTGCGGTCAGCTGCGAGATCATAAAACAGGGCTTCAGAAAGGGATGCAGGAGAGAGGAGCACGTTATAGCCCTGAAATGATCTCTTTCGAAAAAAGGCCGGGGCCAGATCTAATAGAAGGTTCCCTGGATTGAGAGGAACAGGACCCGAGTTCGAATTTTGAGTCTGCTACTAACTCGCTGCGTCACCCTGGGAAAGTCCCATTCCTCCCTCCTGGACCCCTTTTCCCCACTGGGAAATAAAGGGGTTGGACTAGTTAATTCCGAGTCTTAGCCTCTTTCGGCCTCGGTTTCTTCCTCTGCAAAAATTTGAATTAAATAGCCCTTAACCTATCCACCTAATGTTGCACTTAATGACCTCCAAGGTCCCTTCCAGCGCTGGCCTAGAAAAGACTACGATTCCCAGTCTACCCTGCGGGAACCAGGCCTATCACGTGTCCTGGTCTCTTTTCCCAGCCCCAGGAGTAGGCTGGGGACTGGTTGGAGCCCCTGCCTCAGATTGTAGCTTGGGCTCGGATGGCACTTGACCCCTCCCTTTTTGCGGAGGGGCGAACAGGCTCCGTGGCACCCGCTCTTCCCCTCCAAGGGTTGGGGTTATATCTTCCGGTTAACTCCGCGTGGGCTGGGACCAGAGTTGCTGTCCCCGGAAACCTCGGCTGGCCCCTGGACTTGAAGGAGTCGAGCCGCTCCTGGACGCCGCCCTGTGGCCGCGGTGGAAATCGCAGTTCAGCGCCTGCTCTATTCTGCCGCCCCTTGGCAGCGCTCTGAATCGTGGTTTTTCTTTCCGTCTCCCCTCCTCCCCCCCTCCCCCCACCCTTCCCATCCCGTTTCATCTGGCTTAGGAGTCCCTAGGTTTAAAAAGTCAAGGGTCACAGAGCTGCAAGAGATATAACCGTATCCTCTTTAAAATGGTCGACCGTCCATCCTCTGCTAAGAGATCTCCAGTGGTGAAAAATTCATTACTTTTCAAGGCAGCCCCTTCACCTTTTGGACAGTTCTGATTGTTAGAACAGTGTTCTATATAGGCAAAAGACAGTTGATTTCATCAGCATGAGAAATTACCGTTGTGGGAACCCCTTCACCAATGCAAACTTCAAAAATCTCGGGGAGAGGGGGGAAGGAAACAAGCATTTGTCAAAGTCCCTGCTATGTGCCGGTGACTGTGCTAAGCCTTTTATTTCAAAGATCTAGAGCTGGAGGTGACCTCAGAAGCCATTTAGTTCAAACCAAGCATTTTACAGCTTTGGAAACTGAAAATTAAAGAGGTCAAGGGGACTTGCCTTTGGTCACAAAGGCAGTAAGCATCAAAGATGAGATTTGAACCCAGATCCTCTGACTTCAGAATCAATGCTGCTTCTCTTGGACTTAGTCGATCCAAACAGTTGCCTGAGATGCTTGGAGCTTCAGTGACTTGCACAGGGTCACCCAACCTAAATCTGCCTCTCCATGACTTCTCCCCATTATTCCTGGCTCTGCCCTTTGGTTTAGATAAGTCCCTCTTCCCAAGGACAGCCCTTCAAATATATTGAAGACACTTATCATCCCTCCCTTAAGTCTTCACTTTTCATATTAAACATCTGCAGTTGTTTCATCAGAGTCTCTGGTGACCAAGTCTGCTAAGTCACCATCTTGGTAGAAAGTCTTCTCAACCTTTATTTTTTCCAAGTCCTTCCTCAAATGTGGTACAAATGGTACATTTTGAGATTTAGCATGTTACATTTTGTAACATCTCTTGTGCTGTTGCTCAACTCTTCTGCTACCATTTAACTTTCTGTCTTGTCTTGAAATCTAGACCAAGTCCCTTGAGAGCTTCTGTAGATCCCCCACAGTGTCTTACAATAGGCCAAAAACAGCAGATGTTCAATAAATGTATGTTAATAACTGATGGATATTCAGTCCAGACTGAAAGGAGGAGGGCATATAGGATAAAAAGGAGGGCATTCTAAGGGGAAGGAGACAGCAAGAAGAATGATAGGGTCTCTGCCTTCTTGGAGATTCTTATAATACAAAGGTGCTTAACTTTGTTTATGTCAACCTAGTGAAGCCTATATATTCCTTAGAATAACATTTTTAAACATATAAAATAAAATACATAGGATTACAAAGGAAATTAATTCACATGCCAGTCATAAAAAAAATTTAAGTTCACAAACCCCAGGTTAAGAACCCCTGGTAGTAGGGACACTGAAAGATGTACTTAGTTAACGTGAATAGAGGAGATTTCCTAGGTATGCAACTGGGCAGTTATTTCATCTGTGACTCACTTTCTTAATTGTAAAATGTGGGTAATAATACAGCTGCTACCTACCTCACAGGGTGGTTATGAAGATCTAAAGAGACAAGTGATATAAAGCATTTTACAGACCTTACATCATTCTACAAATGTTAGCTGTTATCATGATTGATAAGTGCCCTAAGAAGAGAGAAAGCATGCCAATCTGTAGTGATTGGGGGAGGGGTGGAGATCCAGCTGGCCTCTCCAGACATTATTTTTCATTTTCACTTCCCCTCTAGAATGTTTTACATTCCAGTTAGACTGGCTTACTAGCTATTTATTCTCTGACTTCAGCCTTCCATATTGTGCTTTGGAACCAGCTAAGCAGCATAATGAGGCAGCTAGGGGGCACAGTGGATAAAGTGCCAGGCCTGGAGTCAGGAAGACCTGAGTTCAATTTTGATCTCAGACGTTTACTAGCTGTGTGACCCTGGGCAAGTCACTTAACCCTGTTTGCCTCAGTTTCCTCATCTCTAAAATGAGCTAGAAAAGGAAGTGGCAAACCGCTTGAGTATCCTTGCCAAGAAAACCCCAAATGGGATCACAAGTCAGACAAGATTAAACAACAAGTGGCATAATAGAGCCCGAGTTCAAATCTGACCTCAGACACTTACAAGCTGTGTGGTACAGGGCAAGCCACTTTACCTTCTGTCTGCCTCAGTTTTCTCAACTGTAAAATGAGAGTGATAATAGTGCCTTGCTTGGTACGAGGATAAAATGAGACTATTTGTAAAGTACTTTGCAAACTTTAAAGTACTACTTAAATGCCAGCATTCCCTCTGCACTGTGGCACACCCTGTCTGTCTCCCATGCCTGGAATGCTCTCTCCTCATCCATGCCTTTTACAAGCCCTCCCTTTTTTCATGGCTCAGCATGGGAGCCACTCCTAAGAAACTCATTTCTGGATCCCCCTCAGTTATTCATCATCACATTTGTTTAAACTCATTTCCTAGGTGGCACAATGGGCTTTTAGCCAGAAAGATTGTAGTTCAAATCCAGCCTCATATACTTCCTAGCCTAGACTCTAGTCAATGCCATTAACCTTTCTTGGCCTCTGTTCCCTCATCTGTAAAATGGTGTGGGGGGGAGGGGGAGGTCAAAGGAATCCTCTAAGCTTCTTCCCAGCTGTTGTATCCCCCTCTCTCTATAATAAGGCAGGGATTATTTTTAGCTTTTGTATCTCCACTATTTAAGGCACTGGCCTGAAGTACTTAATATATGTTGCTGGTGGAATGAATGAATGGATTTTACATTTGAGCTAGGTCTGGAAGCATAGGTAGGATTTCAGCAGGTATAGCTAGGGGTGAGGATAGGCAGAAGAAACAGTCTGAGCAAAAAAAGATTCAGAGAAGGAAAAGGGCCATTTATGTTTGAGATTTTTATTGGGCCAGCACCCATTAGGCACCTGGGAGGTACAAGGCTGAAAAATAACATCCCTCTCTTCACAGAATTTACAATTTAATGAGTATGGGGGGGTTAATATGACATATACACAAGTAATTGTTATAAAAGATAGAATATACTAAGGACAAAGGAGCTATCCAGGGAAGGTACTCTAAGGAATTTGATGGGATCAAGATAACATTCAGCTGAAGGCAGACGGTGGGAAAAGGTGGCACCTGAGTGGAGTCTTCAAGGAAGAGAATTTCCCTGGACAGAGATGAGGGAAGTACATTAAAGGGATGTACATTGCCCCCACAGAGGGAATATGGAGATACCAAGTAAAAATGAGGGAGCAGGTTCATAGTCTGGTGTGGATAAAATGGGAGTGGGTGGAGGTGGGGAAGGACTGCAAAGCATTGAATGCCATGATAAGGAGTTTACATTTTATCCTGTATGAAGTGAGAACCAGCTGAAGGTTTTTTGAAGGGCTTTTTAGTCAAGGATGCTCCGTTCTGGACGTGAGGAAGATTTCTTATTCAGTAACGGATTGGATAGGGGAGAAGTTGGAAACATGAACACCAATTCAGAGGCGGTGTGCACAGTGCAGAGAACTTGGCTTTGAATCCCTGAGCTAACTACTTAGGACAAATCACTTAACCTCTCTGGGCCTTCTGTAAAAAAATAGGGTTCCCTTGGCTCTCTCAGTTTCTCATCAGCTCTAAATCCTATTATCCTACGTTAGTAGGTGTATGTGTCTGTCGGAAGGGTGCAGTCTCCCCTCGCACCCCACTCCCTTTCAGCCTTAGTTTTCCAAGGGAAGGGGTAAGGGGAAATCCAATTGAGATCGCACTTCCTATTTTCGGCCACGCGGAGGCAGCATGAGATAAGACCTAGCCGCTCCAGCAGGCGATGGGGTTGAGCCGCGCCCTGAGCATCCTAGAATACGCGGGGGCGGAGGGGGGGGGGGAGGGGGAGGGGTAGAACTCTGAGCGCCCAGCAGCCCAGGAAAGAAGGATGTGAACTGATCGGTCCCTTCCTCCTCCCCCCACGGCTGTGGTCCCAGGGAACAAGCCGGACAGGAACAGCAGATAAGAGGCTGCCAGCTCCCTTATAAGTAACAAAAGCCAGATTCCGGAGGGCTCCTCCCGTTGCTTTCCCAGACCCCAGCGTTCTCCCTGCACCCCACCCCTCCTCAGGTTTGGCCAGAATTAGACCCACCAGAAATTCTTTGGTTCCCCAACAGTTCCTTGCTTTTCTTCCCTCCCTCTCCCTAGGCAGAGTACCACGGTTTCCCTAGGGAAGAAAGAGCCACAGACAAACAACCCTGGGAAGAAAGAGTGTTTATTGATGGCACAGTGAGCAGAGAAGGTTGAGGAGGGTTCCCTCTCCACCAGACGTGTAACAGTCAGAGGCCTGGGTATGGGCTGGTCAGCTTCCCAGAGAGGATAGGTGAGGTAGGCATTCTGTCTCCCTCTTGGATGGGTTAGGGGGCCACAACAGCATTGGGGACAGGTGGCCAATCAGGAGCCCCCAGCCCAGGTTAGTGGAAGTGGGGGGGAACCACTTAGGGCTCCCCAATCCAGGTTAATGAGGGGGTAGGGCCAGGTGACTAGTTACTCCTCCTGGCTGAGGGGCTCCCCGGTGTGGATCAAGATTTTCTTCCCTCGTTTAAGGGGCCAGGCACTACCACGGTAATTCTGTGTAGGAGGGAAAACAACAGAGGGTGAGTGAGTCAGGGAGCAGGAGAAACAGAACTGGGCAAAGAAGGGTTGCTAAGTCAAAGATCTGAGCTTCCATTCCAAAGCTGGAAAGAGACCTTTGAGGTCATCCAGTAGTACAACTCCTTCATTTTACAGCGTATGAAACTGAAGCACCAGAAATGGACTAGCCCAGGGTTACACAGATAGTGAGTAGAGAGCACAATTAGCATCCAGGACCTTTGACGCCAGAACCAGTGCCTTTTCTAGAGCATCTCAGTATCTAGACCTTAGATGATCGTCTCTGAAATGGGGGTGGAGGGGAGGGAGGACGCCTGACAGGGGAGAGTGGCCTTGAAAACCTCTGAAGTCCCTTCTAGCTCTAATTTTTTTATCTTACATAGGGGGTACAGTGGGAACAGCATTTGCTCTGATATTGGAAGGATCTGGTTTCTATTCCTGTCTTTGACACCTATTAGCTGTGGGACCTTGGACAACTCATTTAACTCTCTTCCCCCCCTCCCCACTCTACCCCAACTAGGCTTCAGTTTCCTTCTCTGTAAAATGAGAGGGTTGTACTAGATGGCCTCTGAAGTCAGGTCCAGGCCTATATCTATGATCTTATCCCCCCCACACACACACTTTTTAGAAGGGGAAACTGAAGCCCAGAGAAGTGTCAAAGAAAAGGGACTAGCCTTAGTTCACAACGGGATGAGTAGCAAAGACAGTACTGGAACAAAGAGCCCCAGGCTGTCCTTTCCACTCTATTGTGGCTGTCCAAATGACACACAGAGCCTAGGGGAGCAGAGAGCTGGGCCTGGGGTCTCATGAATTTAGTCTCCTTCCTAGAGTGGAGTGTCTTAGAGTGGAGCCTAGGGTTACTGTGGAAGGGGAGCATCTGCTTGTGTGGGTGTCCAGTACTTGAAACAAGCATAAACTCCTGAACGTTGAAGATATTTCTCACCTGCTCTAGGCCGTTCTCAGAGTCCCGTCGAGGGGGCCACACCACTGAAAGCTTCCCTGAGGGTGTGCTCTCTGCAAGGAAAGGAGAAAAATAAAGTAATAGGAAGCAGCATCTCTACCGTCCCACATCGGTGATTTTCCTGTTTTATGGCCCGGGAAAATTCCACCTCTTTCACCCCACCCCACCCCCAGCCTGGCGCTCGGGGCCATAGCAGTCCACGCCCTACTAAATGTACACAGAAGCTAGAGGCCTGCTCTGGTCCTCTCCAACCCCACTCCCTTGGCACGGATTCCCAGCGCTTGGAGATTCCTTCAGTCTCGTAAAGGTGAACGGGATGGGACGGAAGGAATTGAGGGTCCGAAAGCAGAAGCTTCAGTCTGAGACTTGCCCAGGGAGCCCGAGAACCTGGGCAGGGGAAAGACCTGGCATCTTACCTGTGAGACTCGGGGTCGGCTCCTTGAACTCTGAGGTCCCATAGATGCTGAGCCTCTGGCGCTGCAGCTCCCGCTCCCTCTGGCGAACTTCTCGGACCTCTTGCTCCAACAGCGACAACTGGACTCGACGGGTTGGGGCCGGGGTCGCAGTAGAGGCTGGGACCAAAGCTAGATCAGAGACCGGGGCCAGAGTTGGGACCGGGACCGCGGGCCGAGCAACTGGGGCCGATGCCGAAGCAAGAGCCGGGCTCGGAGCTCTCAAGGCAGAGGCTGAAGGCGGGACAGGGGCACGTGGGGCCGGAGCCGGGGCCGGAGCCGGGGCCGGAGCTGGAGCCGGAGCCGGGGCTAGGGCTAGGTCTGGCGTCCGGGCGACCGCTAGAGCTGGGTTTCGGGCCAGAGCCGTTGCTAGAACGGGAGCAAGAGTAGGAGCCTGAGCTAGAAATGGTGCCCGCAGCCGGCTGCGATGCTCCAGAACCACCACGTGCGCGGCGCCACTGGCCTCGGTGAACGAAGGGCCCCGGGCCACGGACTCTGCCCGAGAATGCGCGCCCCCAGCCTCAATGACCAGCTTGCGCTCGCTCAGCGGCTGCGGCCCCTGGCCGCGCTCCCGGCCACCGCAGGGCCCCGAGCCCAGGCGCACCAGCGCCTCCTCCCGGCGTGCCTCCCGAGCGATGTCGCGCTGCATCTGGGCGCCTGCCCGGGCACGCTCCACGTCTCGGGGCAGTCCAGGACCCGGGCCCGGCAGCAGGCTAAGGATGGGCCGGAGGCGCAACTCCACCAGCTCCCCACCGGAGAAGCTAGGGCTCAAGCCCCGGCTCCGTCGCAGGCTTGCCTCGCGCTCCTGGCTCTGACGGATCTCCCGTTCAATTGGGGTCTCGGTGGCAGTCGTGGCGGCAGCCGCGGGGGGCTCCATGCCTAGTTTTGAGCCCAGGGCAGCGGCCAGCCGCGGGCTCTGAGGCATTGAGGGCTACTGACCGCCGGCCCCGCCCGACTCTCCTCTCCGGCCCGCCCCTGGCCTCCGGGAACTGCCCCCCCTCGCCCCGGGGGCAGGCCTGGCCCCGCCCCCTGCACCTGCCTGGACCTCGGCCCCGCCCCACACAGCCCCTGGTGCAGCCACAGCTGCCCTGACGGCAACCCTCTAGGCTCTCCCGGGGGTGGCCCAGGCACAGTGCTTAGTTCTTTGGCCTAGGCTGGGACACCCTCTTCTGCCCCTGGGCCCCCGTCCGAATCCCGAATATTGTCTTGGTCAGTGAGGCTGAACCAGGCGTCAATAGGATTGACACCGCCCAGATTAGGTTCTTTGCCTCCTGTGGCCTTGGGTTGGGTGAGGGGCATTCCAGGATAACATTCTAGGATGGGTATTTTAGAATGAAAGGAGCCTTGAGAGAGTTCTCCTCAGGAAGCATCGTGGCTGATGCCCCCTGAGTTGGCACTTGACGCCATACCTACCGCCTCCACGCTACCCTATATGCCCTTTCTCAGTTTTGTCCCCACATTTTTTCTGCTGTCCAGACTGTACCTCCAGGGGGCATTTGGCTCTATGTCTCTGATCTAGGGTCAGCTGGTACCCTAGCGTCACCCGAACCTATCCCACAATCTATGGACCCTAGATCAGCACTGGGATGGGATTTACTTCTATCCCACCTCACCCTCCCTTGAGATGTCACCTTGCTCCTGAGGAATGTACCAGAGGAGGCTGGGGGGGGGGGTGTTTAAATCCCTGTCCTCCTTCTTACCCTCCCTCCAGCCGCTGCCGGGGTCTCGCTCACAAACTGAACACTAACTAGTCTGAGGACTCTACACAGAGGTACACCCTCCATCCTACAGCTTGGCAGTTTGCTGGCACTTTTCACCCCCACAGAGGAACAACTACCCCCAGGCTAGCCTGATCCTCCCATGGGGAGAATTCCTGGGCATCTAGGATAGCACGGAGGTCCATATCTAAGGCAACTTCTACTGGTTCCTCTAGACCCAGCAGACTCTGCTCCCTCCTGCTGGAGGGGGAAGGCTGGGCCTCTGGCAACTGGCATGCAATGTTCAACTTCAGTAATCCAGCTATAGAAGCTGCCGAGCCCCCTCCTCCACCGTAGTGGAAGCACCAGAGAATGAAACATCCTCCTTTCCCCTAGAATCTGTCCTGGGACAGGTTGGCTGTGGGAAGCTATATACCGTAGCCTGTGCAGGGGTGACTTTGGGCCAGTTGAGATCTAGGTGTAGAAAGAAGGGAGAAAGTGGGCCTTCTACAGGCTGTTTGCACAGGATCAGGAGCCTCCTAAAGAAAAAGGAAACTCAAGTGACATGTACTGTTCTGCTTTTCTCTGCTTAGTTTTCTATGGGCACCTCTGACACACCCACCTCTGTCTCTTAGCCCATCACTTTCTCTTTCTCTATTTGCATTTTTATTTCTTTCTCCTCTGTCTTCTTATCTCTCTGAACCTCTATTTAAGTGATTCAATACCCACACCTGTATCTTCATGTTTCTTTCTTTCTGCTTTTCTCTGTCTCCAATTTCAGTTCTCTTTCTGTCTGTGTATCTCTTCGTCAGTCTCTGTGTCCTCGTCTGTTTTGTGCAGCCCTCCCTCCCAACCTGCCACTCCATGTCCATCTCTGCTTACGTTTCATCTCTATCTCCTTGTATCTCTTCTGCTCTGTCTTTGTCTATTATTGCTTTTCAGGGTCCCTGGCTCTCTGTCTTTTTTATTTCAACATTTCTCATATCTTTTAATATCTCAGTCTATCTGCCTCTGAAGGAAAGCTGTGGCAAAGCTGGACAGCATACTAAAAAGCAGAGACATCACCTTGCCAACAAAGGTCCATATAGTCAAGACTATGATTTTACACAGCAATGTATGGCTGTGAGAGTTGGACTATAAGAAAAGTTGAGTGCCACAGAATAGACACTTTTGAATTGTGGTGTTGGAGAAAACTTTTTTTTAAATTTTTTTTCTTTTGCAAGGCAATCAGGGTTAAGTGACTTTGCCCAGGGTCACACAGCTAGTGAGTATCATGCATCTGAGGCTGGTCCTCCTGACTCCAGGGCAGTGCTCTATCCACTGAGCCACCTAGCTGCCCCTTGAGAAGACTTTTGAGAGTCCCTTGGACAGCAAGGAAATCAAATCAGTCAATACTTAAAGCAATTAATTCATGCTATTCACTGGAAGGTTCAATACTGAAGTTGAAGCTCAAATACTTTGACCATATAATGAGAAGATGGGACTCACTGGAAAAGACCTTGAGATTGGAAAAGATGGAAGGCAAAAGGAAAAGGGGACACCAGAGGATGAGATAGATGGATAGATAGTGGCATGAAAGCAATGAACATGAGCTTGGACAGACTTTGAGAGAGAGTGGAGGATAGAAGAGGCAGATGTGCTATGGTCCATGGGATCACGAAAAATTGGACACAACTGAACATGTTCCTCTTTGATTCTCACTTTGTTTCTATTTCTGTCTTGGTCTCTTTCCCTGTTTCTTTGCCTACATCTCTCTGCCTCTGTTTCTGTCTCTGTCTCTGTTCTATCTCCCTGTCATTCTCTCTATTCTCTGCCTGTCTCTATGTGTCTCTATGTGTTTCTGTCTATCTCTGGGTCTGCCTATCTGCCTGCCTTATGTGTGGGTCTTTTTCTCTTTATTTTCTTCCTCAGTTAGGCATCTGTCTCCTGTTCTCCCACCAAAATTCTCTGATCCTGCAGCCCTTTCCCTTCAGAATCCAGAAGTCCTAGAACCCAGCCTCCATCACTCTTTTCGATTTTTATGAATAGGCAGAAGGCAGATATCCCCAAATGGAGATCCCTGGGGATTAGGATAACACCATAGGAGTCCTAGGACCCTGTGTTTAGGGAGTTTTCTGAGGCTTTTAGAGGGTATCTACACTTCTGTGCCCCCTACCTTCCATCTACACAGATTCTCAATACCAGTCAACCGATGTCTAGCACCCCAAGTGGCAACACTAAGTAACTGCAGCTCCTCTTCTCTGTTGTTGCGTGGTGACAGACTTTCTCCGAGTCCCAGGAATTGACTTTTCATTAGCCCTTTCATCCAATACATTTTTAGTGTCTCTTCTCCCCAGAATCTCTTTTCTCTTCCCCTCCCCTGACTCACTCTTCTTCCAACATCCTTCCCCCTTAGATCCTTCCTACTAGCTGCTACTTGCTTGCCTATCCTTAGTTTTGCAAAAGAGATTGGGACCCAGTTTGAAGCCAGAGAACTTGGCTTCAATCCCAGCTTTGCCATTTAAAAGCTTTATAACTTAAGGTGATTCACTTTCCCCCCCGCCCGAGTCTCATTCTGTCCTCTGTAAAATGAATATAATAATTCATCAAAAATGTCTCAGTTTTTTTGTGAAGAAAGTGTGCTAGAAATGGGTGCGATCACCTGTGTGACATTCAGCAGGTCACTTACTCTCTCTGTGACTCATTTTCCTCATCTGTAAAATGGCAACATTTGACTAGATGATCTCAGGGTCTGTCCCCTAGTACTAAATCCTATATCTCTAAATCCCATTCCTCTTTCTCATGACAGCCCTTCAAATACTTCAAATCAACTCTCATGCCCCTTCTAAGTCTTCTGTCCTCCAGACTAAACATCTCCAGTTCAACTGATCCTCTTACAAGATGGTCATCCTAACCTTCTGGGCACACCCCAGTTTGTCTCCTTTCCTTCCTAAAATGGGGATCCCAGAAATAAGCAAAATACTCCAGACACAATACCCCACTGGAACCTGCCTTACAGAATCAGTGCTCCTAGATCTATGCTCATTCTGGGCACATTAACAAAACTCAAACCCACATGAGATGGAGAGAAACCATGGTCTTGTAAGTGTATGGAGGGGGAGGGAGGGCCACCACCTATAGGGATTGGATGTAGTGGAGCCTGCTGGGTTCTGGAAAGACTATTGTTAAATTTTCAGTGTGAACATTTACACCTCAGAAATCAGCAGCTTCTACAAATTTGGGCTTTATATGTTGTTTTGTTAATTCCCTAGACTTAAGAAAGTAATAAAGAAAATGTTAATAATTAAATTTAAAAGTGTGTCATGCATACTTCTTTTCCCTCAGAGAGCTGATTGTGAAACATTTACCAGCACACCATTGCATGGAAAAAACACATTAAATTCCTGCATTTTCTCAAAAGCATGCTCTTCCTCCTTGCTGTCCTCTATTTAACAACTTCAGGTCCTTCTCAGAGTCTGTCAGTCAGCCAATGAACATTTATTAAGCATCTACTATGTACCAGGCATGGGGTATTTGAGGAGGACTAATACCTCTGGGGTGAGAGCTTGTCAAGCTTTTTTCAGGGCTGCTCATCCATCTTTGGTGTCCAACTGATTCACCCAGTTCTCACCTGTGACTCCAAGAAGAAGTAGCATGCAGTGGCCACACCCTGGTAAATTGCCTTGGCAGACGACTAAACCAGTTTGAGGGTAACCTACAGGTCTCAAACCCATTGGTGAGTTAAAAGGATGTCTACTCCAGCATGTGAATACTTCCCCCAGTGGAATGGATGAATGAAAACAATTTGTCCAAACAGCCATGAAGGCAGCTGAAGCAGCTGTTATGGAGTGCTTAGAGCTTGGTAAGACATTGAAGACACAAGGTCATCTTTTGCATCCCAGGCCATCACCAGTCCTCCTAACCATCTTGCTACTGGACTTTGATGACTGTGAAAGAAAGACAACTTTGTGCAATTCTGCCTCACTTAAATCCAGTTTGTGTGCAAGTCAGTACTTCAGCCAATATCCACTGTTTTACCACAACATTGTGATGTCATTGGTCCTCTTCGAAAAATGAAAGATGGACAACTATGTGCCAGGCACTCTGCTAAGTGCCAGTGCTACTCAGGCCCTTCCCCACTACCACCACCACCTCCAAGCAGGCTTCCCCAATTCCTCTCCCCTACACCCACTTTATCTCTTTTCTCTGAGCTACTGTAGCCTGGAATGTCTGCTGACCATTTAAACTTTTTGAGTCATAGATTTGGAGGTCCTCAGATATAATCTAGTCCAACCATCCCATTACAACAGATTACTGCGAACTTAAGGCCAGACAAGAGAAGTGACCTTCCCAAGAACACATAGATAATAAGAAAGAGATTCAGGGTTTAAACTTGAATCCTCTGACCAGATCAAGTCCTCTTTCCATTACATTACAGGGATCCCACAGTGCCTGATATTGTTAATTCTCTAGTCTCCTATGTGTTTCTCCTCTCCTTAGCCAGAGGTGAGAGACCTTGAAGGGCAGGGCTCCTGGTTTTTAGACTCCGGTCCTCAGTAACCAGCACACCATGTCTAGAATGAATGAATGGATGAAATGGGGCGGGGGTGGGGGTGGGACTGCTTCAACCCCTACCTTTTACAGATGAGTATACTGAGTCCCAAAAAGGGAAAGGGATTTGTCCAAGGTCACACAGATATTAATAATAGCTCATAATTCTATCGCAATAATAATAACAATAGGGGCAGCTAGGTGACAGAGTAGATAGAGCCAGACCTGAAGTCAGGAAGACCTGAGCTCAAATCCAGCCTCAGACCAAACACTTGTCACTTACTAGCTGTGTGACCCTGGGCAAGTCACTTAACCCCAATTGCCTAAAAAAAATAATAATAACAGTAATTCTATTGCACCTTAAGTTTGGAGTTTATTTCTGTCCCAGACTCTGATTTAATTGGCCTAAGGAGTTCCCCATTAGGAAATTCCTTCAAACAACAACCACAACAAAAAAAAAAAACACATTTATATTGCACTTACTATGTGCCAGGCATTGTGCTAAGCACTTTACAAGTATTATCTTATTTTGATCCTCACAACTCTGGAGATAGGTGCTATTATAATCCCCATTTTACAGATGAGGAACCTGAGGTAAACAGAGGTTAAGACACTTGCCTGGAGTCACATAGCCAGAAAGTATCTGGGACAGGATTTGAACCAATGCAGATCAGATGGGCCACTGCTCTAACAATTTAATCTTAGAGAGATATATGGAGCCCTGAAGGAGTTAAATAGCCAGCATGTGTCACAGACAGCTGCTGAACTCTGTTCTTCCTGACTCTGAGGTCAGTCTACCCATGACACAATATTGCCTCTCAGATTTTAAGTTTTACAAGTCACTTTCCTCACAACCACCTTTAGAGAGGAGTAGCACAAATGATTTTATCCCCATTTTATAGATGAGGAAACTGAGGCTGTTTGGGACTTGTCCACAGTCATGCAGTGATCAAGAAACAGAGCCAGGAGTCAAACCCAGGTCTTTTGATTCTCAATCTTTTTCTCTACTCCACACTGACTCACAACACTCAAAAGTAAGGGAGAAGCATGGGGAGGAGTAGGTTCCATTCCCCTCTAACTGTCCCCCTCTGCTCCTCCAGTATAAAACTAGGAGTCCCCCAGTGGCTGGTCCTCAGGATTCCCAGGCTAATCCAATCCCACCCTAATTTTCCTCTCTACTCTGCTCCAGAGCTCAAGAAGAAGGAAGGAGGCTCCTGAAAATGAGAAGGCTGGCCAGGGGCCTGTGGCAGTAGTTAGAGCACTATTACTACTAGTACTACTACTACTACTACTACTACCACCACCACCACCACCAGCACAACCACAACCACAACTACTACAACTACCACAACTACCACCACCACCACCACTACCACCACGAGTACCACTACCACCACCACAACCATAACTACTACTGCCGCTACTATTACCACTACTACAACCACCACCACTACTACTACCACCACTCAACTATCACTACCACTACCACTACTACATTACTATCACTACCAATACTGCCACCACCACCACTACTACTATCACTACCACCACTACTACCATCACCACCACTATTACCACTACTACTACAACTACTACTAGTTAACATTTATGTAGCACCTATGATGTGCCAATTCTTATAAGTATCATCTTATTTGAGCCTCATAACAACCCTGGGAGATAAGTGCTATTACTATCCCCATTTTACAGATGAGGAAACTGAAGTTCAGGGAGGTTAAGTGACTTGCCCAGGGTCACACAACTAGCAAGTGAATGAAGCTGGATTTGAACTCAGGTCTTCCTGACTCCAGGTCTGGCTCTATCTACTCTGTCACCTAGCTGCCAGCTAGATTTGGAGTGTGAGGACCTGGATCTCCCCCAAACTTCGGGACCCTGGGTCCCTTCTGGGCCTCAGTGCCTTCAATACCTTAATGGAAGGGTTAAGTGATGTATAAGGTCCCTTCCAGCTTTAAATCCTATATCTTGAGTTGTCTGCTGCTCCCCACAAATGCACAAGGGGCATGTGCTTGAGTGGCCAATTTTTTTCTTCTTTATTAAATTAAATATTATTCCTTAATTAACAAGCATATTTTTTTTCTCCTTCTTGCCTCCCTTCCTGGGGTGGGGGGAAGAAATAGAAAAACAAAACCTTTGTAATAAATATTCATAGTCAAGCCCAACAAATCCCCACATTGGCTATGCCCAGAAATGCATGTCTCATTCTGAATCCTGAGTCCATCATTTCTCACTGTCCTGTCAGGAGGAGGGTAGCAGGCTAAATCATTGGTCCTATGGAATCATCTTTGGTCATTACTTTGATCTGAGTTCTTAAGTCTTTCAAAGTTTATCAGTTTTTTTATTGTTATAGGAGAAATTGTTCTCCTGGTTCTGCTCACTTCACTCTGCATCAGTTCATGCAAATCTTCCCAGCTTTCTCCAAAATTGTCCATTTCATCATTTCTCACAGCACGTATCCCATTACATTCATGTACCATACTGGGTAGTCATTGACATGCCTGTGCATGACTGTGAAGGTGTATGCACAGGATGGCTGCAGCAGCAGAGGGAGGCAGCTGGTGGCTGGTAAATAATTCATCAGGACAGCTGATAGGGCCTCCCCAGGCCCGCCAGCCTGCTCTGGCTCAGGTCCCCTCTCCCTTCCCCTCCCTGCCTACTTCCTTCCGCCCAAACCAGCCTGACCAGCTCTCCTGGTGCCCGCAGCAGCCCCCCCACCCCACCTGTCATCCCCAACCTCTCCGGGCAGCTGCTGCCCAATTGGGCAGCCCAGCCCCACAAGCAAGATGGCCCTACAGAGCCAGGGTTTGCCCCCCAGTGGGTGGACCCCAGCAAATCCAATGTAAGTACCAGGGCTTGGGAGAGGGCATGGGAGTAAAGCAGCTCAAAGGGGTAACTTACCTAGGCTGCACTGAACAGTTGGAGGGGGTGTTGTAGAAAGAGCACTGGATTGGAAGTCAGAGGATGTGAGCTTAAATTCCAGATGGACCACTGACTCAGTGTTTGACCTTGGGCAAGTCACTTAACCCTAATGAACCCTAGTTCTCTCATCTGTAAAATGAGGGGCTAGGCTAGATAATTTCTCAAATCCCTGTAGTTCCAAATCCTGTGACCCCACCTAGCAAGGGGGCAGTTCCTCAGGCAAGCACCTGCCCCCTGGTGGAGGTCACAATTGGTCCCAGGCTCCAGGGCCCTGACCGAAGCAGAAATGTTACAGTCCTGAGCTGCCATTTTAAAGGAGACAAATTCTCCAAACCCCAAGCACTCATTTGTCCCTGGGAAAAAGAGAGGACTCTCAGGCCCTTCTTCCCCATCCCCTCCCCCTTTCTGGACTCTGATACAGACTATTCAGGAGTCACATGGGTCTGGGGGGCAAAGTCTGGGCTGGAGGTGGGAATGTAGCCCAGCATTGCAGAATAAGACCCTTTGAGAAGAGAGGTCAGTGAGGAGGGAGGGGAAACCCCTAGCCAGGGCCACTAGGTCAGGACCCCTGGATTTCATGAGACTCCAAAAAGACCAGAAGCTAAACAGAAGTGTAGGAGGCATGAAAAGCAGTGTAGCAGGAAGAACCCTGGATTTTGGAGGGAGAGAAACTATATTTGACTCTACACTTACTGGGTGTGTGACACGGGGCAAGTTGTTATTCGTCTCTGGGCCTCCGTTTCCCCGCCTATAAAAAGATGGGATTGGGCTGGCTAATCTTTACTCTTCATTGAAGCATTAAATCCTAAGAATTCTGAGTTATCCATGGGGTCATAGGGCCCTCCTGGCCCTGGACTGAATGCAGCCAATAGCTCCTCTCCCGTCCCTTGACCCCTCAGACCTTTGACTCTTGGTTGGGGGTACAGGGGAGGACATAGGGCTAGAGGGCTCCAAAGAGGCCTCCTCCAAGCCTGTCGAACCCCTGGATCTGCTACCTACATTATTCACCATCTAGAAACCTAGTTGCTAAGCAACAGGGAACCTGATCACCCCAGCAGGGAACTGGCAGGGGAGATTAAGTCTCCAGGGGGAGTCTTATTGGGAGGGAGAGGGCCCCCCACTGGGACCTACCTAAAAGGAAAGGCAGCTCTTCTGAGAAGACAGACCCCCTTCTGCCTCAGGCCGCCCCACCCCCACATAACCTGAGGGAATGAAGCTAGGGACCCCATCCTAAGAAACAGTTTGATCTGGTAGAAAGAATGCCAATTATTGTCAAGAGACCTGGGTTTGGATTCCAGTTCTGCTCTTTACTGTTTGTGTGACTTTGAGCAAGTCTCTTTCTTTAGAGGGCTTCATTTTCCCTCCATGTAAAATGGCAGGGGGAGTTGAACTAGGTTATCTAGAGCAAGGGTTCTTGGCTTTTTTTGTGTGTGTCCTGAACCCCTTTTAGCAGCCTGATCCAGTCTAGGGACCCCTTTCTCAAAATAATGTTTTTAAATGCATAAGATAAAATGCATAGAATTACAAAGAAAATCTATTATGTTGAAATAAAGATGTAATTTTCCCCTTCCACATTCCCCCCTGAAATTTATCCATGGCCCATCAACCCCAGATTATGAACCCCTGATTTAGAAGGCCTTTCCAGCTCCAAACACCAAACCCCCCCAGGGTGCCGCCATTCCTAAGGGAGCCAGCCAAGGACCCAGTCTCCTTTGTCCTCCAGAGCTCACTATAAGGGATTCAGTCAGTGACTCCAGCTGGCACCCCTATGTACTATCCCTTAGAAGATCTAGCCAAGTTCTCAATCATGAAAATGAGTGCGTATGCTGGAAGAATATGGGATTTTGAATCAAAAGGACCTGAGTTCAAATTCTGACTGCTACTAGCTGAATGACCTTGATCAAGTCACTTAGCCTCAGTTTCCCCATCTGTAAACTTGAGTGTTTGGATTAGATGACTTCTAAAGCCCCTTCCAGCTCTAAACCCTAGGTGCTATAGGCCATGGACATTCCTAGAGAGAAGGGAATCGAATCTCATCCCACCCTCCCCTACCTGCCAGGCTCAGAATCTACCCTGAAACCTTTAGCTTATAGGGGTAGGGGAACAACTCATCTCTCCAAGTTGTCATGGTAACAGCAGAGGTTTGGTTCCCTTGAGAGGAGGCAAGGGGGTGTATACAAATCCGCAAGCTTATCCTGTAAAAGCCAGTTAGGATAGAGGGGTAGCCCTCAGTGTCTGCAGTCCAGAAAGTAAACAGGTTGATATTACAAAGGCAATGGGAGTAGAGGGTAGGGGTCCTTAACCTTTAAGGCTCTGAGCATCATGGCAGTGGTGTTCCTAAGACCCAAGAGTCCCTTTGAGTAGAAAGAGCACTGTCCTTAGAATCAAAAGATTCTGAAGCCCTGGATTTATGTATGTATTTACTGGCCATGTTACCTTCGTGAATTCACCTCCTGACCTCAGTTTCTTTACCTGTGAAATTAGAGAATTGGACTAAATTATCTCTAAAGATTTTTCCGACTCCAATATTCTCCAATTAGAGGGTTTATAGCCAGAATGAGCCTTGTAGTGATCCAACACACTTTCATCTAAGCAACTACTAGGTGCAGGTCGCTGTGTTGGGCACCAAAATGAAAAACAGTCCCTGACCTCAAAGAGATTGCTTACATTCTCCTGGAGGGGTACAAATAAATCAGTCAGTCAGTCAGTCAAGAAACATTTATGAAGCACTACTATGTGCCAGGTACTCTGTTAAGAGCTTGGGATACAAAGAGAGGCAAAAGGCAGTCCCGGCCTTCAAGGAACTCATAGTCTAATGGGGGAGACAACCTACAAACTATGAACAAATAAGCTCTACACTGAATAAATTAGAAATAATAAGCAGAGAGAAGGCACTAGCTTGAAGGGGATCTGGAAAGCTGTCCTGTAGAAGGTGAGATTTTAGCTGGAAGTAAAAAGAAAAGTGTGTACATGTTGAGGAGGAAGGATCCTAGGAACCCAGATTAAGAGATGGAAGGATTGGGACAGCTAGGTGGCACAGTGGATAGAGCACTGGCCCCTGAAGTCAGGAGGACCTGAGTTCAAATCTAGCCTCAGACCAAACACTTGACACTTACTAGCTGTGTGACCCTGGGCAAGTCACTTAACCCCAATTGCCTTTAAAAAAAAAGAGAGAGAGAGAGAGAGAGATTTCTATCATCTCAGGGGTCATCTAATCCAAAAATGTCAAATTCAAATGGAAACTGGGACCATTGAATGGTAGTACATAAGGATCCTTGAAGGTTACATATTGACTTAGAAAACCACAAATTAACATTATCTATGTTGCATTGTATTTTTCTGCATTTTGTTCAATATTTTCCAATTATATTTTAATCTGATTTGGCCAACTCTCAGAAGTGTTATGGGCCCTGTCTGGTCCAACCTCCTCTTTTTTTTTTTTTAAATGAGGGACCTGAAGCCCAGAGAAGTTAAGGGACCTATCCAGCAATACAGAGGTAGTAAGTAAGAGAATCAGGATTCGAACAAAGGCCCTCTTATTTCATATCCAGTGTTTTGTCCACTGTACCCCATTTCCTCACACCAAAGAGAAACTGTACTGCTTGACTTTTGGGTTTCCCGTAGGAGGTCAGTCATGAGTTGAGCCTTGAAGGAAGGTTGAGATTTTAAAAGATGATGTTAAAGAGGGAATGCCTTTCAGGCATTTGGGACAGGCTGAGCAGTGGCCCCAAGCATGGAGGGAGAACATCATGTAACAGTAATGATCATTAGGCCAGTTTGGCTAAAACTTAAAGTGAGTGAAAGGCAATAATCAGAAATAAGCCTGGAAATGTAATCTGCGGGAAAAATTATAAAAGGTTTTAAATGTCAGACTCAAATGTTTGTATTTTATCCTAGAGGCAATAGGGAGCCACTGAGAAGACTGGAAAAGAGAAATGTCCTGGTCAAATTTGAGCCTCAGTATACTATAACAATAATAATAATAAGCATTTATATAGTGCTTTAAGGTCTTTGAAGTGCTTTAGAAATATTACCTCATTTGATCCTCAAAACAACCTTGAGAATCAGGTGCTATTATTATCCTCATTTACAGATGAGGTTGTGATTTGCCTGGCATCGCAGAGCTAGTAAGTATCTGAGACTGGATTTGAACTCAGAACTTCCTAACTCCAGGTCCTGTGTGATATCCACTGTGGCACATAATTAATGGTTATTCTGTTGCTGTGTGGACATACTGGAAGCTGCAAGTCCAATTAGGAGGCTGTTGCAATAGCCTAGGTGAAAAGTGATGAAGGCCTGAACTAGTCATGGAAGTGAAAAGACTTTGACAGATATGAGAGAAGTTGTGGAAGTAGCAACAAGATTTGGCAACTAATTGTTGAAGGAGGATGAGGCAGGAAGGAAGAGTCAGGGATGCTACTGAAGTTGTGAATCTGAGCAACTTGGGGGAGGGGGTAGCCTCAGTGGAAACAGGGCAGGAGGCAGGCTTAGGGGGGAAGAGAATGAGTTTCTTTTGTGTATTTTGTATATGTTTGAAATGCCTGTGGGACATCTAGGTGGAGGTGTCCTTCAGGCAGTTGGTATGTGAGACTGGAACTTAGGTGAGAGACTAACGTTGGATATATGAATCTGGGAGTCATCAGTATAGAGTTAATTGAACCCATGCGGGGTGATGGAATCACTGAGAGGGGATAGAGAGAGGAAAGAGTAGGAACCAGGACAGATCCTTGAAGGACATCAATGGTTAAGATGGGACATGGATGATGATACGGGCAGAGGAAATGGAGAAGAAATCAAACAACCATGCTTGTTTTATTTTATTAATGTTTTATTGTTCCTTAAAAAAAAAAAAAAAGACAAGGCAGTTAGGTGACACAGTGCCCTGGGGTCAGGAGGACCTGAGTTCAAATCTTACCTTAGACACTGACTAGCTGTTTGACCCTGGGCAAGTCACTTAATCCCGATTGCCTCCAAGAAAATAAAATTTTTTTTAAAAATGAGTCCTAAAACTCTCCCCCTCTCTAATAAAACCGTCCTTTGTAACAAATAAGTATATTTAGGCAAAATAAATATTAATCATATCTGATGCCATATGCCCTATTCTGCACCTTTTTACCCAACAGAGGGATGGATGTTTCATCATCAGGTCGCTGGAGTCAAGATTTGGTCATTTCATTGATCTAAGTTCTGATGTCTTCTAATTCCTTTCCTTTTCATCATTGTGGGCATTGTGTATGTTGTTCTGTTGGTTTTGTTTGCTCTGCTCTGCATCAGTACAAATAAGTCTTTCCAACTTTCTTGGAATTCCTTCCTTTTTTTGTCAGTTAATCAGGAAATAAGCATTTATTAAGCACTTACTGTGTACCAGGCAGTTTGGTAAATGATGGAAAGGAAGGCTCTCAAGGAGCTCACATTCTAATGGGGGAGACAACATGTAAATTACTAGGTATATTATACACAGGTGAAAGAGAGAGATATATGAAATATGATTTCTTTTTTAAATTTTTTATTAATTTATTTTGAATTATCAACAATCACTTCCATAAGCTTTTGAGTTTTAAATTTTTCTCCCCCTCCCTCCCCAAGACAGCATGCAATCTGATATAGGCTATACATATACATTCCTATTAAACGTATTTTCACATTAGTGATGTTGTAAGCAAGAATTAGAACCAATAGGAGGAACCACCAGAAAAAGGAAATAAAACACTACAAAACACATTCAAACTCCATAGTTCTTTCTTCTTTGTGGATAGCATTTTCTATCACGACACCTTTGGAGATGTCTTAGCTGCTTGAGAAGGGTTAAGTTTATCAATACTAGTCATCGCACAATGTGGCTGTTATTGTGTACAACATTCTCCTGGTTCTGCTCCCTTCACCCAGCATCAGACCATACAAATCTTTCCAGGTTTTTCTGAAGTCATCCTGTTCATCATTTCTTATAGCACAATAGTATTCCATTACATTCACATACCACAACTTGTTCAGCCATTCCCCAATTGATGGGCATCCTCCTCTCAATTTCCAATTCTTTGCTACCACAAAAAGAGTTGCTATAAATATTTTTGTACATGTGGGTCCTTTTCCCATTTGTATGATCCCTCTGGGATATAGCCCTAGAAGTGCTATTGCTGGGTCAAAGGATATGCACATTTTATAGCCCTTTGAGCATAGTTCCAAATTGCTCTCCAAAACGGTTGGATCATTTCACAACTCCACCAACAATGCATTAGTGTTCCAATTTTCCCACATCTTCTCCAACATTTATCATTTTCCTGTTTTGTCATATTGGCCAATCTGATAGGTGTGATGTGGTACCTCAGAGTTGTTTTGATTTGTATTTCTCTAATCAATAGTGATTTAGAGCATTTTTTTCATATGACTATAGACGGCTTTAATTTCTTCATCTGAGAACTGCCTGTTCATATCCTTTGACCATTTATCAATTGGGGAATGACTTGTATTCTTATAAATTTGACTTAATTCTCTATATATTTTAGAAATGAGGCCCTTATCAGAGAGACTGGTTGTAAAAATTATTTCCCAATTTTCTACTTTCCTTCTAATCTTGGTTGCATTGGCTTTGTGCAAAAAAACTTTTCAATTTAATGTAATCAAAGTTATCCATTTTGCTTTTCATAATGTTCTCTATCTCCTGTTTGGTCATGAATTCTTCTGTTCTCCATAAATCTGCTAGGGAAACTATTCCTTGCTCTCCCAGTTTACTTATAGTATCAGCCTTTATATCTAAATCATGAACGCATTTTGACTTTGTTTTGGTATATGGTGTGAGATTTTGATCTATGTCTAGTCTTGAAATATAATTTCAAGGAAGAATGCCCTTGTAACTGGGAGGATCAGAAAAAGCCTACCACAGAAAGTGAGATTGAAGCTGTGCCTTAAAGGAAGCCAGGGAAGTTAGGAGCCAGAGGTAGGAGGAAGGTCACTCTAGACTCACGATACAACAAATAAGAAGGTAGAGGGTCAGGAGATGGAGTGTATTGTGGAGAGAAGAGCACGAAGGCCTACGTAGCTGTATTATAGCGTATGTGGAGGGAAGTAAAGTGGAAGAAGTCTAGAAATATAGGAAGGGGCCAGATTGGGAAGAGCTTTAAATGTCAGAGGACTCTATGTTTGATCCTGAAGGTAACAGGGAGCCTCTGGAATTTAATGTATAGATGGGCAGCTAGGTGGCACAGCGGATAGAGTGGCAGGCCTGGAGTCAGGAAGACTCATCTTCATGAGTTCAAACCCAGCCTCAGACATTTACTAGTTGTGTGACTCTAGCTAAGTCATTTAACCCCTTTTGACTCAGTTTCCTCAGCTGTAAAATGAGTTAGAGAAGGAAATGGCAAACCACTCCAGTATCTTTGTCATGAAGAATCAGACACAACTGAACAACAAAGTGCTTTAGGAAAATCACTCTGGCAACTGAGTGGAGGATGGCTTGGAGCAGGGAGACTTGCTGCAGGAAGACCAAGGCTATTGTAGTAGCCCCCATTAGAAGCCTGTACCAGAGTGATGGTTGTGGGAGTGAAGAGACAGGACATACACAAGAGATGTGAAGAAGAGAGTGAGATACATTCTCATATCTCTTTTTTTTAGCCAAGCTTGGCTAATTTCATTGCATTTAATTTCAGTGGTTCTGTTGCTGATCTTTTCATTAATATGCTTTTAGTCATTGTATATATCATAATCATAATTTCTTACAGCATGCTAACATTCTCTTAGCATTGTGTACCACCATTTGTCTAACCATTCTCCAAACCACGGACATCTACTTTGTTTCCAAACCTTTGCTATCCTACAAAAACTGCTCCTATAAACATTTTTATGTCAATGGGGCCATTCTTTTTGTTATTGATCTCTTTGGGGTATATACCTAATAGTGCAATCTCTGGGTCCAAGGTGTAGACATTCTGGTCACTTTCTTACAATATTTCCAGATTGCCTTTTCCTAACTGGCCAGACCACTTCACAGCTCCACCAACAATGTATCCAGCACGCCTGTATTTCCACACAACCCCTCTAACCTTAACTATTTCCATCTTTTGTTTTCTTTGACAATTAGGTGTGAAATGAAAGTTCAGAGTTCTTTTGCTTTGCATTTTTCTTATTGGTAGTGAATATGGTTTGTTTTTGTGGTTCGTTGATATTTCTTCATTTTTTTTTAAAGGAAAAAACTGATGCCTAAAAAGTTTAAGTAAATTGCTCAACATCACACCCTGTATCAGAGCAGGGATTTGGGTCTAGGTTTTGTGACCTTCCCCCCCCCAAATCCTATGCTCTTTGTACTATGTGTTGCCCTTCCCGCCTGGAGCTCTGACCAGGGTTAGAGATCGACACCTCAGATCTCCATTCTCAAGTTCCAAAGACACTCATTGGCCAGGGAGGGGAAATCAGTCAAGGCGACCTTGGCTAGTTCCTGGGCACCCTGAGCAGGGCCAGGACTCAGGAGTGATGTCATTCAGCTACGGGGAAAGGGTAGGGATTGAGAGCATGAAACTCTCGCATCTTTCACCTCCGGTCTCCTCCCCACTTTCCCCCAGCCTCGCCCCTACTTTCTCCGTATCTCTTTGCAGGCCCATGGTTGAGAGCGCCCTCTACCGTCAGCGGCTGGAGGTCATTGCTGTAAGTGACCGTACGCTCTCTGGTTCCTCCCGAAGGCTTCGGGGACCGCTCGAACCCCGCTCTCTGCTCCCCTCAGCGAAACCTACCGCCAGCCCTGAGCCCGGGGCTGCAGCCTCTGCACGCGTCCCATCCCCATTCCACGGGGCTCTGCTCCCCACCCCTTCCTGGGGGAGCGGGCTGAGGCTGAACGGACTCACCTCCGGAGTGAGTGAGAGAGCAGTGCCTCCGTACCCAAAGTGCCCTACACCTCCCAAATCCCCAAACCTCCATCTCCTGTCTTCCAACTTCCTATTTCTTTTTCCTGTCCCCCCAGTATCCTGTGTCTCCATTGCTTGATCCTCCAATTTCATACTTTCAGGTTCCCTGTCCCCAGTTCCTCACCTCCTGTTTCCTTTCCTCCCAAATCCATCTCATACCTTGTCCTAATCGTGTCTCTCCATCCTGACACCCAAACTCCCATATTCCCACACCTTGATTCGCCCGTCCTCTCAAATCCTCCTCATCCTGTCGCCCAGTCCCCCATCCATCTATACCCTACTTTGTTCATTCCCCCCGCCCCGTTTCTGTGCTCTCCATCTCTCTGTCCCCATTTCTTCTCTGAAGGACCTATTCACAATCTCGCCACTCCCTACTCTCCATCCTCCTGTGCTCATCACCATATTTCCTTTTCCCTGACCCGTCCCTGATCTCGCCATCCCCTGAGCTGCATTTCGCCCAGTTCTCTGCTCCTCATTCTCTCCTTTTCTTCATCCCCACACCCTCCTGTCCCCCATCCCCCGTTTCCATCGTCTCAGTCTCCCGCCTCTGGCAGAGAGCCGCAGGATCCGGCCCCGGGGCGCGGCCAGCACCACCCCTTCCCCTGTCCCTCACCCCCGCCCTCCCTAGAACTGCTGAGTCAGCGCCTCCCAGACCACCCCCTCTTTCCCCGCACCCACAGCAGGTCTCAGCTCCAGACAGTAGAGGATAGGGGGTGGGGGTCTTTCCCCACTCCACCTCTTCCCAGAACCCGAGTAGGACTTCCCTGTACCCTGCCCTGCTCCTCCCTCGCCCTCAGCTCTAGGCATCTCGGTTCCAGGCATCCCAGGGGAGCCCGTCAAAGGCAGAGGGAGAGGGAGGGAGCCCGAGAGGGAGGCGCAGGCTGGAGCAATCGCTTGTCCTGTCTCCGCTGGTTTGGCCAGGCTGGGCTCTGCTAGGCTCCACGGGGCTGAGATGGGCTAGACTGGGCTGGGCAGGGCTGGACTTCGCTGGGCCGCCACAGCCCCGACTTGCTTCGCTCTGACCAGGAGAAGCGGCGTCTTCAAGAACAGATCTGCGGGGCGCGGAGGGAGCTAGAGGAAGAAAAATTAAAAGTGCAGCGACTAAAGGTGGGGACAGTCCTGATGATGCCAGTCTGAGGACATCCCGTGAAGGAGGGCAATAGTGGAATGTCTCTACTTTAGCGGGGTCAATGAGGGAGGGCATCCGTGGTGGGAGCAAAAGAAAAAGGGCTGTCTCTGTGGGAGGGGGAAGTAGGACAGGAGGTGTGTCCCGGTCTAGGGTGGGGGAATTGGGGAAGGGTCTGTGGGTGGGGGTAATCTGTCCCAGCCTGGGAGGGTGGGGTGGCTTGTCCAGTGTTTGGCTGGGATCTCACCTTCCTCCTTGCCCTACCCCAAGAGGAAGTCCCTGCGGGAGCGATGGCTGATGGATGGGACAGCTGAGGCACCTGAGGGCGCTGAGCCAGAGGCGGATCCCCATTCCCCTCAGGGCCAGGCCCAGGCCAGAATCCAACGCTTGGAAGACAGTCTGTTCACGTAAGGGGCTGGGGGGGGGGGGGCGGAGGGCTCTGTAATTAATTGCCCATCTGGCCTTTGGGTTTCTGTTCACAACTGGGCCCTGACCCTTTCTATGGCAGATCAGAAATATTCTGAAAGTAATTAGAGGATGTGGGCTGGGAGCCAGCTTTGCCACTGACTACCTTACGCAAGTCCCTTTCCTTTTCTTTTCCTTCCCTTCCCTCCTGTCCCTTACCCTTCCCTTCTCTTCCCTTCCCTTTTCCTTCTCTCCTCTTCCCTTCCTTTTCCTCCCCTTTCCCCTTTCCTTCCCTTTCCACTCCTACCCTTCCATTCCTTTCCTTTTCCTTCCTTACCCTCCCCTTCCCTTTGCCTCAGTGTCCTCATCTTCAAAATGAATAGTTGGATTGGATGACTTCTCAGGGCCATTCACGAGCCTATGAAGGCAGGCCATCTGAGGCCTGGACCTGGGATGCTGGGAGGGGAGGCTGGACACTTGGGTCCCATTTGTCGGAGGGGTGGAAGTTGGGAAACCAGATTCCTGGCTTCCAGCAGCAACCTCTTCCCCAGACTCCAGTCACAACTCCAGTTACTACAGAGTGCATCAACGGGTGCCCAGCACAAGACTTCTGCCTGGCCCACCTGGCGCCTACAGGTGAGAAGGAACAGGGTATAAAATATGTCTATCCTTTTGAGGGAAGAGGAAAGGGGTAAAATATCCCGGGTGTCTACTAGACTGTACCCTTTGAACAGTAGTGAACAGGTAGAGTGGAAAGAGCACTGTATTTGATTCTTCCACCAGTAGCTGTGTGACTTTAGGCAAATTGTTTCCCCTCTCTTAGCCTCAGATTCCCAACCTGTAAAATTCATGGGATGATCAGGAACCACAAAGATCTAACTGAGCTAGAAAGTTGGGGAGAGATAAATATAAAATCTTGCACTTGGGTTCAAAAAATCAACTTCAAAAGAACAAGATAGAGGAAGCAGGGAAGCAGGATAATAGTTTATCAGGAAAAAAAAATCTAGAGGCTTTAGCACATGGCAAGGTAAAGACTAGTCAATAGGGAGGTCCAGCCACCAAAAGAGCTGATGTAATGTGATGTAATTGATGTAAGTCGCACCAAGAGAGACAAGAGTGTCTAGGAACAAGATAGTCCTACTCTACTCTGCCCTGTTCAGACTACAGTGTTTCAGTTCTGAGTAATGAATTTTAGGAAGGTCATTAATAAGCTCTATATCACCCAGAGAAGAGCAACCAAGACGGTGAAGGGGCCCCAAGATAATACAATATAAAGACTGCTTGAAAGAACAGGGATGTTTACCCTGGAGAACAACAGACTTAAGTGATGTGCTGTATGGTGTTTAACAACCAGTATGTTCGTGTGTGTGTGTGTGTGTGTGTGTGTGTGTGTGTGTGTGTATACATATACACATATATACATGTACATAGGCACTACCTACAAATTTAATCTGAATTATTAACATTTCTCCATCATTTTCTTGAGACTAGAAATCAACAAAACAATAAATCAATCCCTGATTTGTAACATTTGACCATTTCTGAGGTGCAAATGTTCATGGTGAAAATTTAACAATTAGCTTTCTAGTTGCACTGGCACCAGAATCTCCTTGCAGATATGGGGTCTTCAAGTACTTGAAAGGTGGTTGGTCACATGGAGAAGGGATTAGACTTGTTCTGATTTAGCCCTAGAAGACAGAGGTAAGCACGATGGGAGAAGATTGTAGAGAGGCAGATTTCAGCTCAAATGTCAGGAAAAACTTTCCTAGCAATCAGTTATTTAGAAGTGAACTGAGCTGCCTCAGAGAAGCAGATTGACACTTACTAGGGATCTTCAAAGACTGAATGACTATTTTTTAGAGATGATATAGAAGGGATTCCTAGTCAGAGCTGCCTATTCTCCCCTCCTCATCTCACATCACTTGGCCATCTTCCCCCATTCTCTCCTCCTTCATCCCTTTCTCACATGAAGAGATCACCTTTCTCCTTTCCAAGGCACAAGTGATTTCAGTACATCCTATCTTCTACAGCAGAATTCCCCCCTATCACTCCCAGTCCTTCACTAATCTTCAGTCTTTCCCTGTCTACTAGTTGCTTCCCTGCCAACTACAAATACACCAAGTTCTCCTCCATCCTTAAAAAGCCCTCAGCTTGATGTGCCCATCCCTTCTCATATCTCTCCTTCCTTCCATGGCTAAACTAAAGAAAGCTGTCCACAATTAGTGGCTCCACTTCCTCTCCTCTCATTCTCTTCTAAACTCTGCAGTCTGGCTTCTGATTTCCTCATTCAACTGAAAGTGCTTTCTCTAAAGTGACCAATGACTTTTTAATTGCCAATTAAAGTATGCCCAGAATGCTCTTGCTACTTGTCCCTATACCTCCAGGCTTCATTCAAGTCTCAGGCAAAATTCCACCTTCTTCAAAAAGTCTAAAAAAAAAAAAAAAAGTCTTTCCCCATCTCTCTCAATGTTAGTGCTTTCCCTCTGAGATTACCTCCAATTTACCCTATATATTGGGTATATACGGGACAGTGAGGTCTCTCAGTGGATTGAGTGCAGGAATATGAGTCAGGAAAACCTGAGTTTGACTCTTGCCTCACACAATTACTAGCTGTGTGACTTCAGCAAGTCACTTAACCCCTTCCAGCTTCATTTTTCTCATCTGTAAAATGGGGATAATAAAAGCACCTTTCAGACTTGTAAGGATCAAATGAGTTAACATGCATAAAAGTGCTTTGCAAACCTTAAAGTGCTATATAAATGCTAGCTATAGATTTTGTGTGTACATAGTTGTTTGGAGGTAAGCTAATGTGAGCTCCTTGAGGGAAAGAACTGTATTTTTGTCTTTTGTTGCATCCCTATTGTGTGATGCACTGCCTGGAACAGAGTAAGCACTTAGTAAATGCTTGTTGACTTGACTCTCTGGAGGTCTCTTCAAACAGATTCCATGGCACTGACCACAAAAATCCCCTCCAGCTCTAGGTCCTATGGACTGATGAAAAGTCTAGCCAATGTCCTCAGGCACAGGTCAGATTAGCAAGAGATTCAGGAAGGGCTATAGGAGTCAGAGAACAGACAGGTCATTGTGTAGGACAGGGAAGATCATGGGCACTCAATCGACAAGCCTTTATTGAGTGTCTACTAGGTGCCAAGCACAGGGCTAAGTGCTGGAGATGAAAAGACAAAATTATCTGTGCCCTCATGAAACTTGCAACCTGATTTGGGGAACAACAGGTACAGATATAAGTGCCTACGAATATTGACAAAATGAAAACAAGGTAGGTCTGAGAGCACTAGCACCGAGGGGAATAAGAATGTCGTCGTGTGGGAGACCACGCTTGGGCTGAGTCTTGAAGAGCTGGCCAGCTAACAAGCATCTATTAAGGCTCAACTATGTACCAAGCACTATACTAAGTGCTAGGGATAGAAAGAAAGCTGGGACTTAAGATGGTTCTTGGAAGGTGGAGAGGGTTTGATCTTTAAGACATCTTTAAGGTTCTAAGTCCTTAATTTGGATAGGCAGAAGTAATAAGGCAGAAAGAAAGTATAAAGAGTCCAGGACTCAGAGACTGAGGACCTGAGTTCAAGTCCTGACTGCCATTCATAATCTGTGTGGCCTTGGACAATCCTTTCTCTGGATTTCAGTTTCTTTATCTATAAAACGAAGAAGTTAGGTTAGATGACATCTAAGACATCTAAGCGCTCTCTCTCTCTCTCTCTCTCTCTCTCTCTGAATGTCTGTCTGTCTGTCTCTGTATGTGTGTGTGTCTCTCTCTCTGTCTGTCTTTCTATCTCTCACTCTGACTCTACAGATCAAAGACACTTGGTAAGTTAGAGAGAACACCAAAACCAGTGTGTTTGGACCAGAAGTTTAGTGTATGAAATCAGGGAGGGATACTGGAAAGATAGGTTGAACCCAGATGATGGGGGTCCTTGAACGCCAGGATGTGACATTTGAATTTTATCTCAAATGCAGTGGGGAGCCATGAAAGAGAGTCATGATCAAAATGGGGCTCTAGCAAGATGAGCCTAGTGGTTTCAATAGGAAGAATTGGAAGGGAAGAAACCGGAGAGAGATGAATTAAGGGGCAGTTACTACTGGTTTAAGTGAGAGGAGATGAGATCCAGAATGAGAAGGAAGGAGGAACCGGGGCAGAGACCAAGTTTCACTACAGAGTTCTATGTGTCTCCCTTTAGGTATCCCGATCTCTCTCTCAGACTGCCATGGAGCCAGGCCCTGAAGGTAAGTGTCTTCATGCCTCTTTTTTGGGGAGCCGCTCTGGGTTTCATCCCCTGATGAGCGGCCTCAGAGTTCCCTCAGATCTGTCCATCACCTAAAAAGCGCATTCAGCATTTTTAATCGTAAATTGGATAAAGGCACTAATAGTATATTTGTCAAATTTGCATATAATGCTAAGCTGAGAAGGACAGCAAACATAGTTGAAATCCCAAAAGATTTCAAGAGGCTAGAAGGATGAGTTTGTTCTAATAAAATGGAATTTAATAAAGAAAAATGTAAAATCCTATATGTGGATTTAAAAAAATCAACTAAAAGAAAACTAAAAAAAAATCAAAAATGTCAAGACTTGGCTAATAATAGCTAACACATAGAGTATTGGTAAATATTTAACAACTGGCTTCCAGAAAAAAATTCTCAGAACACACTTTTAAATTTAATCTGCATTATTAACATGAGCTCAATCACTTTCCTAAGCCTAGACAATCAACAAAACAATAAATCAAGCCCTGATTTATAGTATTTGCCTATTTCCAAGTTGCAAATGCTCACACTGAAAATTTAACAACCAGCTCTCTCAAGACAGTTTAAGATGGCTCCAGCACACCACAAGAACTATATGACCCCCACATATGGCACTATTTAGAGTTACAAAATGTTTTCTTCACAACAATCTTGTGAGGCAAATAGTGTGACTATTATTATTTTCATTTTAAAGAAGATGAATAAACCAAGGCTTAGAGAGGTGACTTATCCAAGGTCACACCCCCTAGCAGTAAGTCAGAGTCAGAATTTGAACTCAGATCTCTAGGATGTCAGGTATAATTCTCTTTCTGCCACCCAAAAGAAGTTTCCACGCGGTAATTGCGGGGTGGGCAGGCTCTGGGGTTATTAGTGGACCTATAAGCACACTGTGAGTCAACAGAGAAGCAGGCTCTAAAGCCAAAAATGTTCATGTCATCTTAGGTTGCATTAATTGAGGCTTAGATCCAGAATGAGAGAGGCAAGTGTTCTCCTGGTCTTTTCTTCTGGTATCCCTTGCCTTTATCCTGGTCAGACTACACCTGACATACTGTATTAATCCTGGGCATCCCATTTATGGAAGGGCAACAGCAAACTAGAGGATAAACCCAAAGAGGATAAGTAGGATGGGGAAGAGGGCTGGAGACTGTGCCATACGAGGGCTGATCGGAGGAATTGGAGACACTTATCCCAGAAAAGACTTTAAGGGAAAATGAGTGCTGTTTTCAAACTCTTAAAGAACTGTTCTATATAACAGGGATCAGACTTGCTCTGCTCGGCTCCAAAGGGCAAAACTAGAAGCAATATGGGAGGTTGCAGGAAGGTTAGAAGAAGAAGAAAAAAATAAAAACCAACAACTTCCTAACAATTGGAGCTGTCCAAAGTGAACTAGGTCCTCCCAGAAGAAAATGAGCTCCCCATTGCTGAAAGTCCTTAAGCAGAGACTGATGACTATTTACTTGTCAAGCAGGTTTTAAAGGGATTTTTTTTTTTTTTTGGCGAGGCATTCAGGGTTAAGTGACTTGCTCAGGGTCACACAGCTAGTTCGTATTATGTGTCTGAGGTCCTCCTGACTCCAGGGCCAGTACTCTGTCTACTGTACCACCTAGCTGCCCCCTTATTCAGGCACAGCTTGGGCTAGATGCCTTCTGAAGCCCTTTCCCAAGACTCTGTGGAAGGCAGGAGCAGATATCATGAACCTGACTCACCCTTTAGGTCTTCCCCTTTTCTGCTCCTAGGCAAGGAAGATCTTGAAAAACGAGCCTCCCTACCTCTTATGCCAGCGGTCTCCATGCCTGATCCCTCTACCTCAAGGATCCCCAAGGAGCTGGGGGGAGAGGCAGCCACAACTTCTCAAGCGCCAAAGGAAGAGGAGGTGTCCACAGCAGATACCGTCGAGGTCAATGGTCCATGCCCAGCACCAGTCTCTGTGGAGCTGGAGCTGACCCAGAATCAGGTGGACGCAGCAGAAGACAGGGGTCCAGGTGCTGGGGATGGAGTGGACAGCTCTAGGGGAACAGTCCTGGGACCAGGCATAGTAAAGGTAGAGTGGGATGGGCTGAGGTTCCTAGAGGAAAGTGCCAGGGAGGCCCCCACATGTACAGAAAGGGGGAAGGTAAAAGAACAGGAGGTTGAAGAGATAGTCCTAGAGGTGATAGGGGACCACCAGGTAACAAGAGACCCAGAGCTGCCTGAATGGATGACCAAGGACAGGAGAGTCCAGGAGGTGGAGGAAATGGTTCTAGAGGCAATGAAGAACCGTTCAATGGTGGAAGCCCCAGAACTTCCTGAGTGGGTGACCAAAGACAGGGGCATTGTTGAGGTTGTGTGGGAGGGACTGGGGGGAACTAATGGCAGTGACATGGGGGACTCAGAGGGGATGGCTAGAGAGGAAGCAGCAGCAGGCAGCCCTGCTAGCTCAGGGCTAGAGTCCAAAGAGCACGGCCCTGGGGGGAGTCCTGAGTTGGGAGACCAAGGAGAGGGCTCCTTCATCTGGGTGGAGAGGGTACTTATCACTGAAGACTGGGAGGAGGTACTAGTCGAGGAATCAGAAGGAACCGCCAAGGAATCAAAAGAGGGTGAGGCAGGGGAAAGTTTGCAGCACGGAGGAGAGGAGGAAGGGGAGAAAGGACATCTGGGAACAGAGAAAGGAGGGGAAGAAAAGCATTTGGAGACAAAGAAGCTGGGGTCAGAAGGTGAGACCGAGGAAGTCTTTCAGAAGGGTGGACGGAGAGAGGTACATGTAGGAGCAGAGGAAGTAAAAGAGGATGAGGAACAACTAGGGGAAGAAAAGGAAGGAGAGGGAAAAGAACAGCTGGAGGGAGGGGAGAAAGCAGGGGGAGAGAAACAGCTGGAGGCAGAGGAGAAAGCAGGGGGAGAGAAACTGCTTGGAGGAGAAGAGGAAGAAGAGGGAGAACAGCCAGGGTCAAAGGAGGAGGAGGAAAAGGAGAGGGAAGGAGGGGTAGAAAAGGAAATGCCAGCAGAGAAGGGTCCAGAAGAGAAGGGGCCCGACTCTGAGGAGACAGAGAAGCAGGAACAGGAGATGAAGCAAGTTACCCAGCCTGAGGCAGGACCAGAACCACAGGCTGAAGAGGCCACATCAGCCCCGGGTGAGCCCCAGCCTCCAGCCCCATCCCTGGAGCAGCTCCCAGCCCCTGAAGCAGGGCCTGCAGAACGCCAGCCCCTGCTGCAGCCGGCCACACGCACTGTGAACCCGGCTAGCCGCCCCGTGCCCACCTACGCACCTGCCCAACGGCCTGAGCCCCAACCCGACAGCGAGCAGGCCAGTGGCTCCAAGCAGACGTGTCAGTGCTGTATAGTGATGTGAGCCATCCCTCCTGCCAGCCGAGAGACCTTGTGGAGGCAGGGAGGAACCTGGGGGTGTGAGGCTTCCCCCTCCCACCCTGACCCCGACCCAGTCAATCTCACAGCTACCTCACCCTCCCTTCTAACCTGGGTGCAGCCACGGGGTGGGGGTGGGGCCGCTGCCCAGCCTCGCTGGGAGTCAACACAGGGCCTAGGCACCGGCCGCCACACCCTCAGCCCAGGCAGGACTCTGGAGGCTCCGCTGCCCTTTCGGCCCTCACCCGCTGCCTCGGCGATCCTGGCCTTTCTCCTTTTCCTCTCTCAGCCCCATGCCCCCAGTGATGCCTTAATACTTGAAAATAAAAAGGAGAACAGAATGACATGGAGAACTCTGGATTTGGGGTCAGAGTATCTGAGTTCAGATTCCAGCTCTATGACTCACCACTATTTATACGGATTAGTCCCATGCCCTCTCTGGATCTCAGTTTTCTTGTCTATGAAATGAAAAGGGTGAACTGAATGACGCCTGAGATCACCTTCCAGCGATGACATCACAGCGCAGCAAAGTCTGCTACTCACTAGTCACTCGGGTCTCAGTTTCCTTGTTTGTAAAAGGAAGTGAGTAGACTAGGCTATCTCCAAGGTCCCTTCTGGATCTGTTATCAAGGTGCGTAGTGGGAGTGGAAGGCTTTCTCCACCCCTACTTGTGCGACTGAGCCAGGAATAACAGTAAACAAGTAGCTAGCATTTCTATAGCACTTTTAGGTTTGTGAAGCACTTTACAGGCAGGATCTCATCTGATTCTCATAACCCCATGAGGTAGGTATTATTCTTATCCTTGTTTTACCAGTGAGGCAACTGAGGCTAAGGGAGATTGATTGACTTGCCCATAGTTAGTACAGCTAGGAAGGGGCTTAGATAGGATTTGAACTCAGACTTTCCTGACTTCAAGTCCACCCTGTCACCTGGTGCCCTGGGACCTGGGAGACTCCATGGTGTTCCTTCTCCCAGTCCAACACCTCCTGAGACCTTAGTTTCCCTCAATTCAATTCCAAACACACTTATGGAGCATCCTTGTGGGGTAGAAGGAGCATTGGATTTAGAATCAAAAGAACCAGGTTCAAATCTCACTGCAGTCACTACCTGGGTGACCTTAGTCATGTCACTTAACTTCTATGCTAGGCCTCAGTTTCTTCATCTGTAAAATAAAAGAGTTGGACTGGAAGGTTTCTGAGGTTCCTTCCAGCTCTCACTCTCTGATATTCTCTGTTCTTAAGTACCTCTTATTCTGGGTTACACCAGAGAAGAGGCAAGGACAGAGAAGTCCCAGATCTTACCCTTAGGGATTTTGCAGCCCAGTCTAAGATAAGATAGATACACGGGTAGCTAGAATCCAAGGTCAAGGTGACATATAATCTGTTTTAGTGAGAGTGGTACAAACGGAGTCTAGGGAGAGCAAAGGAGGGAGGGGATCAGGTCTGCAGAGAAGGCTTCCTGGAGGAGGTGCCATGTGAGCTGAGTCTGAAAGGATGGATTAGAGTTCAGGGGAGAAAGGCAGAATGAACTGAGGGAACCAAAACCTGGAGAGATGGTGAGGTGGTGTGTTTCAGCTGTGAATGGTGAGCTCTACGTAGGCTGTTAGGCACTGGAGAGGACGGAGCGGGGCTGTGGGAGGTAAAGCTAGAGAGCTGGGACAAGACAGCAGGACCTTGAATGCCAGGAAGAAAGGTTTGGACTTGGTTCCATAGACAGTGGGGAGGCCATTCAAGATTTGGGGGAAGGGGAGAGACTTGACTGCATCCCCTGCTCATATATGTCGGCAGGATGAACAAGGAGTGTAGCGCAAAAGGGAGAGCACTGGGTTTAGTGTCAGGGAGCTCAGGTGTTAGTTGAGTTCTCCTTCTGCTCCCTTGAGGGAGGAACTTCTCTCTCTGCACTTCTGTTTCCTGCTCTGTATGAGGCGGGGAGTTGGACTATTGGACCTCTGAGGTCCCTTCTACCCTAAACTCTCTGGCTCACTGCAGGACATCATGTGCTCTTCTCCACACATCCTCAGAATGATAGAGGAACACAGCAGGATCTTCCCATGGCTGTCCCCCAGAGCAGAAAGGAACTGGGTGGGGTGGGGTGGGGGACAAGATTGAGTCCCAGCCCTGGTTCTAACTTGCTGTATGGCTTTGGGCAAATCTTCTCCCATTCTCATCCTTGCCCCCTTAAGTCTCCGTTGCTGTAAGATAGGAGATGGAGCAGACAAAGCAGTTCCTAAGCCCCTTCTAGGTTTGATCTTCTATGGTTTTGAGACTTAGTCCCCCCAGAATCAGGGCAATGTCTTAATCCTGGGCTTGGTTCCTCTACATCACGGATCCACCCTCTTGACAGAGTTTCATTGTCCAGGACTCCTCAGGTGAAGTTTTGTTGTCTGGGCAGGGTCAGAAGGCCCAGCTCTTCAGGTGTGGGCAGAAAGTGTTTCTCATATCCAGAGTCAAATGGGATGGGAGCCTCTGGAGGCTGGGGGGGTGCGGACATTGGAGTCTCTACTTCTTCCACGTCTAGGAAAAGGGCGTCCTTGGGAGGCGGAGCCTGGGGAACCTCCTAGGGAAGACCAGTGAAGAGTGAGGCCTTCGTTCCTTCCTCCCCCACCAAATGGCCATTCCTCCCTTTCCCCACTGGGGCCCAACATATGACAGGCATAGGGAGCTTGGTAGTTCAGAGAGGGGGAATTCAAATTCTAAGTTTATGGACTAGGAAGCCGGGCTATCAGGTCCCCTCTACTCACCTCTCCCCAAGGCTGCATGCTCTTGCTATTGGAGGGATCAGGGATCCTTTCAGAGACCCAATGTGGCAGAAACTTTTGACAGAGGCAGCTGATTCAGGCCAGGGAAAGAAGGTCAATGACACAGTTAAGGTGGTGACATGAAGGCATCTGGGCTCTCCACCCCAGGATACACTGTCCTCTAAGAAAACCAGAATTTCTCTGCCTAGGGGCCCTATGGTACAAGCCACACTTTTTCTCCCCTCCCCTCTGGGAGTCCTGACCAGGACCTAGGCATCCAATACCCTCACCACTTGGAGAACACCAAACCCAGGCAGCAACTCATCGATAGCAAAACACAGAACAGCAGGACATTCCACAGCATTTTCCACTCTTTCCAATTCTTCTCTAGGAGCAGAAAAAGGCAAGGATCAGATGTCAGGGCCCAGGGAAATGTGCTGCCTAGCAGGTTCCCCTAAACCACTCTGGCCCCCAACACACACACACACACACACACACACACACACACACACACACACACA
>NW_020948951.1:2484504-2531115 GCF_900497805.2 Vombatus ursinus | reverse complement strand
ACACACACACACACACACACACACACACACACACACACACACACACACTCTCTCTCTCTCTCTCTCTCTCTCTTACCAAAAAGGTCAGGGAAATAGGCTTCTTCTTGCTAATGCTTGCTAATAACAGCCTATCCCCATTTTCACCTCCAGTCATCTCCAACCCCCCTAGCATACTGACTCCCCAGCAAAGCCAGGCATTCTACCATCCAACAGCTGATCCTTTTAGACCCTAAACCTCTGTTAAGAGCTAGGATTTACCACCCACCATCATCATCTGTCAGGACAATTATCCCTTCCATATCACAATTTTCCCTACCATGGCTTCGATAAATCACAGGTCAGCATAAGAAATTAAATGGGATTTTTTTGTGAGTTTTACAAAGGCTGCAGATGACACAGAAAAAGTTTAGAAACTCACAAACACGTAAAACATGTGTATAGTATTATATAAGATAGCCTATGACCAAATATTCAATCCAAATTTTACATTAAGGTACTGTAAACACCCCATAAAAGAAAAATAAAAAAATTCAGACTTCTTCTCTGGTATGAAGGGAGAGACAAAAAATTTTTACCCGGATTTTCCAGATTACAAGGGCACCGAGCCCCTAACCCCTGCAATGTGGAAGGGATAACTGTAGTTCTCAAAGCTTACCACCCCTTCCTCCTCCCAACAGGACCTGGGCCTCCTGTCTCCAGCATACACACCAGGGAGGAAGAGTTGGAGGAGCTGGCCAGGCTGACCAGGGCCAGCAATGGTGGATGCTGTCACCCACATCTTATAGTATCCTCCAGGCAGGTCCCATAGGGTCACATTTAGGGTATCCGCACTCACTAGAGGGACAGAGAAGATGTGGACAGAGCTGTCAGTGAGAGGAAGGTAGAGTGAAGGGGACTGATAAGGGTAAGATGGGTTCATTCTAGGGAGGCTTCCTGGAGGAAGCAGGCTCTGGGCCAGGTTCAGAAGCAGTGTGAAACAATGGAAAGAGCTCTGTGCCAGGTGCCAGGAAACCTGGGTTTTAGTCCCATTTCTGCACTAACTCACAGAGTAGCCTTGTGCTAATCCCTGCCCCCTTTCTGGGCTTCTTAGTTTCCTCATCTGTAAAATGAAAGAATTGGACTATAATCTCTTAAGCCCCATCCAGATCTAACTCCTATGCTCCTAAACTCCTATGCTCCTAAACTCCTATGCTTACTTGTGTGACCCTGTGCAAATTCTTTCCTTTTATGGGCCTCAGTTTCCTTATCTGTAAAATGAGATGATATGAGTACACTCTGAGGGCCTTTCCAAAATTCTGTTATTATATGAGCAACACTGTGATAGGTAAGGAGAAGTTCCTGGGTGGCAGGTTCTAGAATTAGCCACAATGGATTGACCGGTGAGTGTCTACAAAGACGTCCTAGAGAAGGTGGAATCTGAGGCTGGATTGGGGGCCAACATAGGGGGAAGAAGAAGAAGGGGGTAGAGGGTTACCATTCAGAAGGGTGAGGCGCCCAGAGTCTGGCTGCACATACAGGGTGTAGTGTGTGAAGTGTCCCCCACGTTGTCCTCTGGGGAGCTCAGCCCATGCTACAGTCAGTGCCCCACTGGCAGCACTCGGAATCTGCCACAGAACTGGCCCTTCTAGGGGTGCTGGGGGGAAGAGTAAATATCAGAGGCTTTGCTTTGCTTTTCTTTGCAACCCCTTCCCTAGGAACCCACATGCCACCACCCCTCCTCCTATGCCCCCTCCTGGTTCCTTTACCTATCTCCTGACTGTACCCCCAGACTGGAGTGGCAAAGGCCAGGCCCTTCAGAGAGACACTACTCACAGTCACTCGGTATGGAACTCCTTTCTTGAAGTTTCCTTGGAAGAGAGGGAGGGGGCATGGGTCCAGAAAAACCATAGGAAAAGTCCACTCTACCCTTCTCCCTCCCACCCCCATGCCTGCTTCCCCCCTCCTATCGCATCTTCTATTCTTCATCCTTTTTGCTTATGAGCCCCTCCTTTCCACGGTTCCCTAGAACCACCTAATCTCAGAGTTGTAGAGGACCTCGGAAGACATTGAGAACACTCCCACCTCAGACTACCCATATCTCCTGCAACATCCTCTCAAAATGGTCAGTCATCAGGCCTAGAAGACTTACAAATGAAGGAAGACTCATTGCTCCCCTGAGACAGCTCATTCTACTTTTGGACAACTCTCACCAGGAGGAAGTTTTTCCTGATATTAAGCCTACATCTGCAACCTCCACCAACCACCATGAATGTGTAAAACCAGCTATTAGTCATTAAACTACTACTGCCCCCTTTACAAGTCTTCTGTTCTCCAAGCTCGGCATTCCCAAACTGATCTTATAATTTGATCCTGAGTCCTCTCACCATCCTGGTTGAACTCCTTGGGACATGCTGGATCCTGTCAAATGTCCTTCCTAAAATGTGGGGCCCAGAACTGAACAAGTATTGGAAATGAGGCCTGAGTAGAGCAGAAGATAGTGGGATTATCACGCCTTTATTCTGGGCCCAGTGACACTTAATGCAGAGTCATTCTTTTGTATTGTATGACTGATTCCTTTTGAGTTTGCAGTCCACTGAGGACCCTGGCTCTTCTTTTTTTTTTAACCACTCCTAACTCATGTTTTCCCCATGACACAATTTTTCCTGTCCATCTGTCCATCAGTCTGTAGAACCCTTCAGCAGCTTGGAGGGAGGACTGAGGCATCCCTTCAGCCTGATTGGTTCCTTAATTCACCTCTCAGCAGTGTGCTGTGACTCCCATTCGGCACATGGGTCCAGTTGAGCTCCTGGAAAGACGTCTCTTCTTTGGTCCACTCCACTATAAACTCCTGGTGTTCCTGTGGCTCTGCTAACCATGTGACCAACATCCCCTGATTTCCCATGCTGTGTACTTGGACCTGCTTAGGAGCAGAACCTGGGGACAAGTGTGAACCAGGAGGCTTGGTGCCCCAGTTACCAACACAGTAGGGGAGTCAAGGCCTCTTCCACCTCTTCCCCACCCCAAGTCCCATTCCCCCTCCATTACCTCTGCTTCTTCAACTCTCACCCATTGAGTCCCTACTTGCTCTCTGCTATTTCTGCATGGCCTTTCCCCCAAAATCACAGAATCTCAGAGATGGAAGACATATCTACATTCATCTGTTTCAAACTACATCTTAACAAGGATCCTCTTGACAATATCCCTCATTGGTCAGTAGGTAGAACACTTCCAATGATGGGGAACTCATTTCTTCCAGAAGCAATGTACCCCTACTCTGGGATAGTTAGGACTACTTAGAGCCAGGATGGCTTCACCATCCGTCCCTGGTACTTCCTGGAGGAAGCTCACAGTGCCTTACCTGAACAGGCCAGGGTTAGGTTGGATGGATGCCTCTGGCCAGTAATATTGAAGGCCACTATTGATACCCACTCTGTGTCTTTGGGAAGAAGGGTACTGCAGCAGGGGATGACCATAAGGTGCAGGTCTCCACCTGGTACCTGGAACACCACCTTATAGCTCAGCCCCAACCCAGGCATGAGGTCCTAAGCCAGGAAGAGAAGGGATTAATGTGACATGATGGGGATCAGCATTCATTCAATGTCCATTAATAAAGCACCTGCTGTATACGAAGGCCTGTGCTGAGTGCTAAGCCACTTTGGAAGAATGGGATTCAAAGTCTAGCTTAGATTGCTGGACTTGAAGTCAGGAGGCCTGAGTTCAGGTCTTGAATCTGCCATTAATGCTGGGCCACCCTAGGCTGGTCACCCCCGTCTCTTGGTTTCCTCGTCTACAATAAGGAAATAATGTATCTTTTTTTTTTCCTTAGGCAATTGGGGTTAAGTGACTTGCCCAGGGTCACACAGCTAGTAAGTGTCAAGTGTCTGTCTGAGGCCGGATTTGAACTCAGGTCCTCCTGACTTCAGGGCCGTTGCTTTATCCACTGTGCCACCTAGCTTCCCCAATAATGTATCTTGTACTACCTTCCTTGCGGGGTTATTAGAAGAGGGCTTTTAAAATCCATTAATATGCTAAGACAAGAGTTCCTACCCTCCCCAGCCCATAGTCTAGAAAAAGGACATTCCCTTATATTAGAACATTTGAACCCTTTAAGGTTGCAAGTATCAAAAGACATTGAGGACCAGGGAGGGGAAGAGTCTCTCTCAAAGTCACACAGCTACTCAGCGGCCAGAATAAATGACTTGAACCCAGGTCCCTGACCATCAAGTCCAGTACACTTTCAATTACATTATGCTGCCCCAATTGGGACTCAGGAAACTGAGTCCAAGTTCTCTCTTTCCCAGGTTCTGTGGATCTACCTTCCCCTTCCCACCCCATCTCCCATGCCCAAGTTACAGCTCCCTCTGACCTGGGGCCCAGGCACACCCTTGAGGAACACCCCCAGACCCCAGGTCACCTTCCATAGCAAAACATAGGACTCTTCTTGAGGGTGTGGGCCACTGCAAGGCAACCCAAAGACCCACACGTCCACCTGGCCGGTTGGGGCTAAACAGAAGCACAAGGACAGAGAAGGATGGAGTGAGGAACTTCTCCAGTCACTAGGAAGGAGAGAGGAGATGGTGGAAACACATGAGTGTCCAGCACTTGGGTCTCTCAGCCCTAAGAGAGGAAAGGACTTACCAGCAGGGAGGCTTTGGAATTTCAGGGTGGCGCTCCAGTCACTCCAAAAGCCCATATTGTTTTGCAGTTGGGAGCGGGAGGATACCTCATAAACTGTGGCTGGCTCTAAGCCTGGAAGCTCCAGAAAGGATGAAGTTAATAAATCTCTAGGCTCCACCTGAGGAAGAGATGAGGAGGGGTCATAACCCTCATGAGTGAGAAATAGCTCCCATAGGTCATGTAATAACCTCCATGGATCTATAGAATAATATACTATATAATAATAAAAGATTCTATAATACAATATATAGAATAATGTCCAATGAGCCTGTATTATTACATGTAATTACTCTCATGGGTCATGAGCTCCATGGGTCAAACAATACCTGCCATGGGCCATATAATAATCTCAATGGGCCCACTTAACATATGATTATCCCATGGGAAGCCTTATGAAGTGATACAGAATGAAGACAGCCTTGTGGCATACGATTGCAACGGAGTACTATTGTCATCCATGAAATGACGAGGGGGATAATTTCAGAAAAACATGACAACACCTATATAAACTGATGCAAAGTGAAGTGAGAAGAACCTGGAGGTCATTGTGCACAGCAATGTCATAATAATGATCAACTGTGAAAGTCTTGGCTTACTCTGATCAATACAATGATCCAAGACAATTCCAAAGGACTTGATGAAAAAATGCTCTCCACCTCCAGAGAGAGAGCTGATGAACTCTGAGAACAAGCTGAGGTATAATTTTCTCTTTATTTTTCTTGCTTTTTTTCCAACATAGCTAATATGGAAATTTGTTTTGCATGATTTCACATGTACAATTGATTTTCATTTTGCTTGCCTTCTCAGTGGGTGGGGGAGGAGGTGGGAGGGAGAGAGAGAATCTGGAACTCAAAATTTAAAGAGAATATACTGTTAAAAATGAGTAAATAATAAAATAGAATAATTTTTTAAAAGAACGAAGGCAGCCAAACCAACATAGTAATAATAACTACCACGATTTATGCTGGGCTTGAAGGTTTATAAAGTACTTTAGATACTACCTGGGCAACTCATGTCATTTCTCTGAAGGATATCAAACTGCCTGCCATTTTCAGAAGGGGGTGGGGAAAGAGGATGGGAGAAAATTTTGGAACTCAAAATCTTATAAAGATGAATGCTAAAAATTTGCTTGACCACGTAACTGGGGAAAAAAATAAAATATAAAATGAGAGGTTGAATTAGGTGGCTTCTGAGACTCCTCCCAGCTCCAAGTTCTATGCTCCTAGGGTCTTGTTTGATTCTTGCCCAACATTATAGGCACCATCATATCCTTATTTTTACAGATACGGAAACTGAGGCTCAGAGAGGTCATCCGTGGTCACACAACTAGTAAGTGTCAGAGTGAAGAACTGAACCCAAGTTGCTCTTGACCTCAAGTCCAGTGCTGACCACACAGCCCCTTCCCACAGTTCATAATGATGAAATTAAGGCAATAACAGCAACAAAATCCATGCTAAATAAATCACCAAAATGTTCAAAACAAGCAGGATGATTTGACTACTATCACATCAAAGATAATATACAGGTCTTTTGTCCTGAGATTAACAGCTGAGAAATAACAAAAGATGTTCACGTTGATCATAGCCTCAGGGGCCAGGTTGCTGACCTGATTCCTGGGCAGCCCCTGAGGTGGCACAGTGGGGCACATTGTGGATAAAACACTGGCCCTGGAATCAGGAGGACCTGAGTTCAAACACTGTCTCAAATACTTACTAGCTGTATGACCCTGGTCAAGTCACTTAATCCTGGTTGCCGAGAGAGAGAGAGAGAGAGAGAGAGAGAGAGAAATAACAGAAGTTCCCAAATATATATAGTAATTTATAAATCTCTTTTTTTTCTAGTTTTGTTTGTTTTTCTTTTATTTTTTTTTTAAGATTAAACAGGCTTTATTATGAACTCGAATGCAAAATTCTAGATATATAGACTCCAGGGACAATTAGTTTAGAAAACACTCTTTTTTTTTTAATAAGAATAACTCAGTCTCCGTAGAAACTGTCAAAAATTGCCAGTGCTGACTATATTTCAAGCCATCATGGTGGGGTACTGGGAAAAGTTAAAAGTTTTCGATTAGCAATAATCTCACCTTGGATAAACCTCATTGGCTACAATATTACCACTGCGCAAAGCTTTTGTTCTTACTTATATGTTTGTATATGAGTGGTAACAGCAGAATAGCCAGAGACAACCTGGGCTCAATATGATACATATAGACTGTGTGACCTTGGACAAGTCCCTTAACATCTTGGCTCACCAGGCAATTCTCTAAGACTCTAAGTTGCTTAGTAGCTGGTGATCTGCATTGATAGAGGGGATTTTTCTCACTGGGAGGTTCTGACAACAATGAAATCACAAGTGTGGAACTTTATCTATCATCTATCAATTTTAAAATCTCTATTATAAATATACAGTACATATGTTGTTGTTGTTCAGTCATGTCTAACTCTTCATGATCCCATTGGGAGTTTTCTTAGCAAAGATACTAGACTGGTTTGCCATTTCCTTCTCCAGCTCATTTTAAGATGAGGAAACTGAGGTAAACAGGGTTAAGTGACTTGCCCAGGGTCACACAGCTAAGAAGTGTCTGAGGCCAGATTTGAACTCATGAAGATGAGTCTTCCTGACTCCAGACCCGGTCTCTATCCACTGTGCCACCTAGCAACTCCATAATACATATGGGTGTATATACATGTGTGTATATATATTTATATTTTTATATATTACACATAACATATATAATTTTACATATACATTTGTATATAAATATATTTATTTATCATTTATTTATTTAATTTTATTTAATATTTATTTATATTATTTATATATACACATTTAAATACTCTTTTTCAATGAAAGTTAAAATAAAATGGATTTAAAAATTAATAGTAGCCTTCACGAGCCACATAACAAACCCCACTGGGTTTTGTAATAATCCCCGTGAGCCATGGAATAACTTCCATGTGCCATGAGGCCCTGTAAGGAGCAGAAGCCCAGAATCTCTGGATTGGACGGAAACTCAGAAGTGGTCTAGTCCAAGCTATCCCTGAATAAGAATGTCTTCTGCCACATACTGGCTAAGTTCAGCCTTTGCTAAAATGCCTCTAGTAATGGTGACCTCACTACTTCCCAAGGCAGTGGGCCATAGAGGCAATAAACGTTTATTAAATTCCTAACCTGTGCTAAGTGCTGGGGATACAAAAAAGAGGCAAAAGACAATCCCTGCCCTCAAGGAGTGCACAATCTAAATGGGGGGAGAGACAACAAGCAAACTATGTACAAACAACCTCTATACAGGGTAAATAGGAAATGATCCACAGATATAGTACCTACCTCCTACAGGGAATACACTAGGATTGAGAGATTGGGAAAGGCTTCTTGGAGAAGGTGGGATTTTAGTTGGGACTTAAAGGAGTTGGAGATAAGAAGGGAGACATGGGGGTTATTACACAGATGAAGATATTAGTCACTACTCTTTGGGGCTAGTCATTCAGCCTAGCCTAAATCTTTAGAGTTATTTTATAATCTAGCCCACATCTGTCTCCCTATCACAGACACGTGGGCTTGACTATTCTGGGTCTGATCATGTCATCCCCTCCCCTTACTCCATAAACTCCAGTGACTCTATTCCCTCCAGAATCAAATACAAAATGTTCTGTTTGGCATTCAAAGCCCTTCATAACCTAGTCCCCACCTACTTTTCCAGTCTTCTTATACTTCATGTATTTTTCAATCCAGTAACACTGGCCTCCGGACTGTTCTATAAACAAGACACTCATCTCTTGGCTCCCAGCATTTTCTCTGGCTGTCCCCCAAGCCTGGAATGTTCTCCTTCCTCCACTCTGACTGCTGACCTCCCTGGCTTTCTTTAAGTCCCAGCTAATATCCCATCTTTTACTGGAAGTTTTCCCCAACTCCTCTTAATTCCAATGCTTAATTCCTATGTTATTTCCTATTCATCCTGTATATGGCAGCTAAGTGGCGCAGTGGATAGAGTACTGGGCCTTGAGTCAGGATGACTCATCTTTATGAGTTCAAATCTGGCCTCAGACATTTACTTAGCTGTGTGACCCAGGGCAAGTCATTTAACCCTGTGTAACTCAGTTTCCTTATCTTTAAAATGAGCTGGAGAAGGAAATGACAAACCACTCCAGTATCTTTACTAAGAAAATCCCACATGGGGTCATGAAGAGTCAGACATAACTGAACAACAACATTTATGTAGCTTGCTTTGTATATATTAGTTTGCACATTGTCTCACCTATTAGGCCGTAAGCAACTTGAGGTGTCAGGGACTGCCCTTTGTCCTTTTTTTTTTTTTTTGGTAGCACTGTGCCTGGTACATAGGAGGCCCTTAATAAATGTTTATTGATTGACTGATGGACAGAGTCACATGTAGTCATCAGTTAATCCTATCCAGAACCTACTTATATGGGAAGTAGCATGGTATGATACAAAGAGAACCCAGAAGATTTGTATTCAAATTTGGGTTCTGCCACCCACTGTTTGTGTGACCTTGGGCAAGTCATTTCCCTTCCCTGTGTTTCTTCATCTGTAAAATGGGGCCAATGATAATAGTACCTATCTCCTAGAGCTATTATGAGGATCATTTGAATTAACATATGTAAAGTGATTTGTAAACCTTAAAGTACCATATAAATACTAGTTATGAGTATTATTACTATTTTCTGGAACGTCAAACTCAAAATGGCCTTCAGAAGTTTGGGAGATGCGACTCACATATTGCCATACTGAAGCAGAGATGTCCCGGAAACGAAGCTGATACTTGAAGTTTTCATGGGGAGGCCAGGCCGGAGCAATGACAGTGACAGTGACCACTGTGGGGTCATCAGAGAACTCTACTTCATGGGATAACTTTGGTGGCTCAGGCTTCACTGGGGGAGAGAAAAAAGCAGTGTCCCTGTGGGCCCCAGGGTCCCCCAATCTGCCACTCTCCAGACAGGCACCCCCTTCCCTTGCTCTCTGGGAGTACCTATGGAATCCAAATACAAGCTTAATGGCTCCGGGTCTCCAGGCTGGGAAGCGTTGTCCTTTGGGCTCAGCCATACAAGGTACCGGTCAGAGACAGTGAGACGCTCTCGTTCCACAATGATCCAACTTTGGCCTTTGGGCACTGTGACATTTTGGATCCTGTTAGGGTGGCTGGTGAGGGAGAAAACAGAAAGACTGTGGAGGAGGCAGGGCACAGGAAGCTAGAAGCACCACAGCCCTGGACGGGATAGCTGTCCTCTCATTTGACACACGAGAGAAGTTACAGGATCATAGGCCGAAAGCTAGAAGGGGACTCAGAGGCAGTCCACTTAAACCTCTCCATTTTACAAATGAGGAAACTGAGGCCTCAGGAGATTAAATGATTTGCCCAAGATGATATTTAATAAGCATCAAAGGCAAGATTTGAACCCAGGTTCTCCCATTCCCGAGCCAGGGCTCTTTCCAATGCACCACATTTCTCTTCAGTAAGGGAAGACTTGGTCACATGGAGGAGGAAGTACATCAACGGGGTTAGGGGGTGGGACCCAAAAGCTGCCATTTCTCTGGTGCTGTTGGAGGAAGGGATGTGGGGGAGGAGGTAGAAAAGTCACATTTTACTCACTACTTTAAGCTCTGATAGTAGAAGTTATAAGGAATGCCAGGATCCAAGCTGGGTTCCCAGGTACAGTTCATGTGCCCCTTGGGTCTCATACAGTAGCACTGGAGTTGACGGAGTGGAGCTGAGGAGGGCAGGGATCCCTGGTCAGCATGCTGCCCTGTTCCAGTAAACCCAGAGAGAGCTAGTCACGTTATTCCCCTCGCCCGCAAACCCGAGGCTCCTTATTGCACCCGTAGTCACGATCAACCTCTGCTGCCTGGCCTTTCCAACCTCGTCTCCTATCATGCCCCTTTACTCACTTTCCATTCCCCTCCTCACACTCCAGCCAAACTACTGGACTCCCTGACCCCTCAGTTAAGCTCACCACCCTCCTGGCTCATGTTGTCCCCCATGTCTGGAGTATTCTCTCTCCCTCTTTTATCTGCTTAATTCCCGGAGTCTTTTAAAGACCTGAAAGGGATTATTGATCCATTCCTCCCATTTCATAAAGGAGGATACTGAAGGCCAGAGAGGGCTCAAGTCCAGCAGCTGGTCAGTGGCAGGAATGGGAGGCACCTCAACTTATCTATTTTTGAACTCTTTCCTATAGACCTCCCTGACTTCCCATTTCTTCCTAGAAGCCCCTGAATCCTTTGGTTTGACTCAATAACGGCCTTCTTCTGGGTTCACATGTGTTACTTCTTTTCTACCTCTCTGATCATGTAATCATGAAGAGTATATAGCCTGATAAAGTACAGTGTCCTAGTGCTTTGAGATTGGCAAAGCACTTTCCTCGTGACTATCCTGTAAGTTAAGCAATGTAAATATTTTCATCCCCATTTTACAGAGGATGAAACTGAGACTGAGGGATAAAACTACTTAACAAAGCTAAGTGAAATTTTTACACTGAAGTTCACAAAGCACTTTATATACATTCTCTAATTCATTCTTCCCAACAACTCTGGGAGGTAGGGACTATAGGTATTACCTGTACATTTTAGAGGTAAAGAAGAAACTGAAGTTCAGAGAGGTCCAGTGATTTGCCCATGGTCCCCACTGCTAGTGAGGAAGTATCTGAACCAGGATTCCAATTCAGGTTTCAACTAAGTCTTGAATTTTTTTTTACACTTGGCATGTACCTGTGTCATCCCCTGCAGTAGCAGCAGTCTCCACGAATTCAAGGGATATGTTTTATCAGAATTTCCTAGTTTACCCAGTGACCAGCACAAGCTCTGTACAGAGACTGTTTAATAAATATCATTTGAATGACCAACTGCCAGCTTCTGCCGCACCTGGGGCTGGGGCCTTACTTAGCGGCCCAGAGCTCTCCCAACCCTCCTTCCTCCCTTGCCAAGCTGAGTACATCTCATCCACCAGGTCTCCTACATTCCCTGGGGCCCCTGAGGAGTTAGCTTCCCAGCGGCTAAGGGCTTGGGGGGGGGGGGGGAATAGAAAGAGAAGGCAAGAAAGATCCTACCCAGCACCTGCCTGAGGCGCACCATGAAGCAGGGGCCTTCCAGGACCACCAGAGCTGGGTGAACAGCCCAAGGGCACAGAAGATTGTAGAGCCGTTAATCACTCACCCTCTGGGACATCCAGAGACCTCACTGGCAAAGTCAGCAACAGCCACAGCATTAGCAGCAGCTTTGGTGGTAGTGGCTGCATCAGGAACAGAGGGAAGCTGGTGTCTGGAGTCCAGTTGAACCCAAGTGTGTCCATGGTAGCCCCTATCTGGCTCCCTGTGCTCCTTCCAGTTAATCCAGACTTGGGGCAGAAAGTCCCAGATCATGGGAGGGAGGTATACCACAACTGAAGGGCCTATGAGGATGAACGTTTCTCTTAGGGGAACTAAGGCAGAAGGGAAGTGTGCCCCTCAGCTGGGCGGTGAGGAGAAGGGGTGCTGGTTGACCACCCACCCCTACAATGACCTACACACACACACATACAAAGTCATTCTGAGTTTTATTGAGACTTTGAGAGAGCTTGGACCAGGGCCAACCCACATCCTGAACCCAGGCATCCGGCCTCCCAGCCCCAGCCACCCACCCTTTCCCCATCCCCCACAGTGAGCACAGAATAGCAACCGTCAATTCCCTGCGTGACTAAATGATTCTGGGTGTAGAGTAATGTAGGTATCACTGTGTGTGGCGTGGCTGTGAGTGTTCACAATCATGTATGGGCCAATCCCAGGTTGCAACTGTAGGAATACATCTGAGGTCCTGTCCAGCTTTAATCCATGATCCAATAATTCTGTATGACAATTTTTTCACCTAGACCGGAAATCAGTGACTTAGGAGAGCTCTCTATGACCACCCCCACAATGGATGTCCTCCTTGTATCCACAATAACAGCAGAAGAGTGATGGGTGGGGTGAATTAGGCGGGGTCCATTTCCCCAGGCTCTGTTCCCCAAACAGGTTCAGGGTAGGGTAAGCTCAAGGACCAGGCAGAGGAGAGATTCAAAGTTGAGGTGATAATACATACAGATCTAGGGCTGGGCCAGAGGGGCAGTCTGGAGAAGAGAATAAGGAGCAGACAGAAAGAGGAAGGACCTGGAATCTCACACCAGAAAGGAAAGTAGAGCAGAGAAAGGGAAGGGAAGGGAAACCCAGTCTAGCACTGGAAAATGGAGTGAGGGAAGAACAAAGTAGGGACAAGTGTGAGAGGCAAGAGCTAGAGCGTGGCCCCAGGAGGGGCAGAGAGCGGGGGGACCTGGAGTCTTGAACCAGGAGGAGTAGAGGGGGGATGGTCACTCAGCACAGGCTGCTGATCTCAGTCTTGCTACAGCCCCACTTGCAGCAGTTGCTGGAGACACCTGCGAGAACATCCCGACCACCTCGAAGGAAGCCCTGGCCAGACCTGGCCTCAGGCTCTGACTCTGACCGGCTCCTGGACATCCCGGACCAGCTAGGGCCTCCCACACTGCTGTAGAAGTCTTCAGGCTCCCTGGACAGTGGCAAGAGGGGACTGGACAGCCATTCAATCGAAGTGGTCTCCTGGGACTCACCCCCCAGCTCCTCAGCAAAGGCATCCCCTGGAGAAAAGAGTAAGGCATTATATCTCCCATGAATGGACTACCTTAGTCCCTTAACTGCCTCAGACTTCCTTCCCCAACAAAGAGATTTAGAAACTTCCAGCTTGTGCCTCTCATCTGTGCCTGGTGGTCCCCTGGATTTTCAGGGGGGTCCCCTGGGTTTTGAGCACATCTCCTTTCTCCCCAGGACAGAATAATGTCTTACATTTGCCTGTCCAACACCCCACAGAACCCTTAAATGTAAGTGGAAGTGTAATGCTAACAGTTCACATTTCAATGTCTGTTCCCTCATCAATAAAATGAATTTCGATAAGACGGTCTCTAAGATCTCCTCTGGCCGTGTCTCTGATCTGGGTTTCAATCCTGTCTTTGACAGAGACGGGCCATGTGACCTGGGATGAATTCCAGTCTGCTCTCTGAGCCTGAGTTTCCTCATCTGTAAAATGAGAGGACTAGATTAGGTAGCCTTCCAGTTCTGACTCTGATTCCTAGCTATCCCTGGCCCAGCCTGAAGCAGCCCCCATCCCAGCACCCCGTGTCTTGTTTGGGCTTTGACTTGACTCCAGGTCTCTGTTCCCCCTTCCCTTCCTACTACTCACCTGCCCTAGCCCTTCTCCATCGAGATCCCCCACAGGTAAAGATGACAGCCCGGATGAATTCTCGACCACACAGCTTTACTGCATAGGGAGATGTCCGGCCCTCGGTTGCTGGCAGATCCCCCAGCAAAGCCCACAGTACCAGCAACAGCACAACCTTGGGCATGGTGGACCAGAGGCAACGACTGCTGGGGAGAAACACCTGCCCTGGAGCCAGAGCACGATCTCAGGCCCAGCTGCCTTTTTCCATTCCTGCTTCTGCCTCCTCATTTATAGCCAACTGCTGGAAGATAAGGTATGACCTCTCTTATCTCCTCCAGCTAGCAGCAGGACCAATGTCTGTCTGCTCGACCCCTCCATTCCCAGGAGAGTCACCTGGGTTTAGCGATAACCTTTCCCCAGTGATGAGGGGAGGCTTGGGGAAGGGCAGATGATCAGGCAGGGACAGGGGAGGCGGGGGACTGAGGAGGATACGTGTCACTGACATTGCTGCAGATGAGGAAAATAACTAGACTTCCAACTGGGAGCCAAGGAGCTCGAATCCTTCTGCTGGGAAAAACACTCACATAGGATTTAGAACAAGATGGAATCTCAGAAACCATGTAATCTAATCCCTTCATTTCAGATGAAGAAACCTAAGCCTAGAAAGGAGAAGTGATTTTAGTTTAATTTAATTCAATGAACAGTAGGCACCTGCCATGTAGAACTCAAGAGTTTGGAGCTGGACATGCAAAGATAAAAATAAGAAAGTCCTTTCTCTCAAAAATATTACATTGTACTTACTGAGTGTGGCAGGAGACACAACATATAAACAAGTAAATATAGTATGAGGAAACTTGAGGAGGGAGTGAACACAAATAAATGGTGGAGATTGAGGAAATTGAGGAAATTTCCAGAGGAATTAAGCCTTAAAGAAAGAAAAGGCAGAGGATGTAGGTCATTCTAAACATGGGAAATGGCTTGTGCATGGAGACAAGAGGTGGAGGATGGAGTTTGGTGAATAGCTAGTAGTCCAGATGGGCTGGGATGTAAAGTCCATGAAATGTAGGACTAGGAAACATGACTGGAAAGGTGGGTGGTGCCAGGCTGTGGAAGACCTTAAATACCAAGGTTGTTGTGGAGACCCAAAGAGATAATATATGGAAAGCATTCTGCAAACATTAAATTGCTTGAATGCTAGTTATTTTTGTTAATTAGGAGAGGAGAGGCCCAAAAGGACTCTGAGGTCACACAGCTAGAAAGTATCAGGATTCTAATCCAGTTTTCTGCCTCTAACCACGTGTTCTTTTTATTACACAAGGGGAGAGAGACAGATAGACAGAGAGAGATAGAGAGAGATAGAGAGACAGAGAGACAGACAGAGAGAGACAGAGAGACACAGAGAGAGACAGAGACAGAGAGAGAGACAGAGAGAGACAGAGAGACAGAGAGAGACACAGAGACAGAGAGAGAGACAGAGAGAATACCAAATAGAGCAAGGTTCAGGGACTTACAAATGGAACTGAGAATCAGGGAAACATAAACAAAAGTTTTGAGGATCTATGAGAAGCAAGGCTAAAGGGAACAGAGCCAGGGGAATTCAAGGGATCATAGGACCGAAAAGATAAATGAGTCATTCAGTTAATAAACATTTATTAAGCATATACTATGTGCTAGACTATGCTAAGTGCTAGGGATACAGAGAAAGATAAAAGATAGTCCCTAACCTCGAGGAGATCGCAATCTAATGGGAGAGAGACCTGTAAACAACTATACACAAACAAGCTATGCATAGGAAATAATCAACAAAGGGGAGGTAACACAATTAAGAGGGGATAAGAAAGGCTTCTGGTAGATGGTAGGATTTTATCTGGGACTTGGCTGAGTGTAGGATAGACTGAAATAGGAAGAGACTTATGGCAGGCCGACCAACCAGAAATCTATTACCATAGTCCAGGAGTGAGGAGATGAGGGCCTGCATCAGGGTGGTAGCAGTACTCAAGGAGAGAAGGGGGCATTTTGGAGGGATGTTACAAAGGTAAAAATCAACAGGTCTTGGCAACAGATCAGAGATGAGGGATGAGAGTGAGGAATCAAGGATGATGCCCTGGTTGCAAGCATGGTGGACTAGTGGTGCCTCTGACAGTATTAGGGAAATTTGGAAGCGGGGGAGGTTTTAGGGGGAAACATTACGAGTTTAGCTTTGGACATGTTGAGTTTAAGACGTTTACAGGACATCCAGTTCAAGATGGAGATTAGGGCCAGATAATTAGATTTAAGAACCATCTGCATAGAGATGATAATTGAATCAATGAGATCACCAAGTGAAATAGTATAAAGAGAACCTAGGGCAGACCCTTGTTAGTAGGTATGACCCAAACACCTCATTATATAATTTACAGAATAGGAATCTCAGAAATGGAAGGGACTACAGGGGCCATCTTGTCCTGTACCTGAGCACTTGCCCTCTACTCCAGGTAAGTCATCTAGCCTTTGGGAAGACAGTACCTCTAGGGACAACCCATTTCAGTTGTGGGTAGCTCTAATTGTTACATCAAGCCTCAACTGGCCTTCCATCGACTTCCATGTATTGTTCCTAGCTCCACTGTCTGAGGCCAAGCAGAACATGTCTAATCTTCCTCTCAAGGAACAGCCCTTCAGCTATTGTCTTTCTGCTAATTGTGTCTTTCTCTAGTTTTAACCTATTTCCTTCTAATTACTCTTTTATGGAAGAGTCCTCAGTCACTGCACCAACTACTCATTCTGTTTTGGGCATGCTCCAAGCATGGGGCTTTGGTGCAACCAAGACTTCACTCTATGGTACTATTTCCTTTGTATGAACACTACTTTCCTTGGACGGCTAGGTGGCGCTGTGTCTAGAACATAGGCCTTTAAGTTCAAAGCCAGCTTCAGATATTTGAAGCTATATGACCTTGGGCAACTCAATCTTTGTCCCTCAGTTTCCTCATCTGTAAAATGGTGATAACAATAGTACCTACCTCCCAGAATTGTTATGAGGACAAGTTAGTATTTGCAAAGTGTTTTGCAAAGTTTAAAGTGCTGTATAAAAGGTGGCTACTATTTTCTAAATGCCACCTATAACTGAGTTAGCTTCTTTTGACTGCCCTGTGCCATACTGAGTTTTCAGCCCATGAACACCTCCAAATCTTTTTCATGTAAACTGCTTTCCAGCCACACTTTTCCCATCCATTACTTGTGCAGGTGATTTCTTTTTAACCTAAGTGAAGGATTTTAAATTTATCTAAATTTAATTTCATCTTATTGGATATGGTCCCTCATTCAAGCTGCCAAAAATCTTTTTAGATCCAGACTGCCAAATAGTATATTAGCTATCCTTAGTTTTTGGTCATCGGAAATTGGATTTAAAATGTCATCTATGCCTTCATCCAAGTCATTGAGAAATGTCAAACAGCTCAGGACCAAAGACATCTAGATGGTCCCTGAGGCACTCCTTTCCAAGCTGACATCAACTAATTAATGACTCACCCTTTGAGTCTGGTCATTCAATCAATTCAGAATCTACCCAGCTGTACTCCCACCTAACTCATTTTTTTCCATCTTGCTCATGAGGATGACATGAGGGAAATTCTGCTTTTCTTATATATTATTTCTATAACATGTCATTGATCTGCCAGCCTAGAAACCCATCAAAAAAGGAAAGCTTTTGTCATCTGACATGACCTCTTTTTCTTTGTAAAGTTGTATTGCCTTTTTCCTTTCTATCACAGGAATTTCCAGGATATAACTCATCTCCTCCCCTCTGAATCTTTTGTAAAAAGGGGGAAAAAAAGAATCTAGCAACTGAATCTGATAAATTATTCAAAATTCTGTACTAATTGTCTCCCATCTTTATAGAGACCTATGGACCTATTTTCTCTCCAGGGTCAAGATTAGCACGACCTGGGGTAAAACACTCGAAGTTAAGGCTATGGGATTCACATCAAGACTCAAACACTGATCTGTCTCCTTCCTCTGGGCCTCAGTTGCTTTCTCTGAAAATCATGGGTCTTGGGATTCAGAAGGGACCCAGATTTGAGTTCTATACGTAAGGTATGTGTGGTTGGTAGCTGTCTACATCTATATATGGCTTGAACGGCTCTGCTTGAAATGTGGCATAGATGTTCTAACCTGGGATCTGGCCCACCTCTCTCTCTCTAATTTTGGAGGCAATGGGGGTTAAGTGACTTGCCCAGGGTCACACAGCTTAGTAAGTATCTGAGGCCAGATTTGAACTCAGGTTCTCCTGACTCCAGGGCTGGTGCTCTATCCACTGCACCACCTAGCTGCCCCCTGCCCATCTCTCTAAAAGGGAGCTGGAGATTTCCACATTTGTGGGGAGCAGGAGTGGCGCAGTGGCTGGCCATTTGCTCTTTCCCTCACTTATACCCAGAAGGGATATTGAGCTAGAATTATATCTCTCCACCACAACTCAAGTATTGGTAGTCTAGGGGTACAATACTTTGGGGCCCACTTTCTCTGATCACTCTTCTCAAGAGGAAGGTAGCACTTAGCTTATTATTTTTATCAACTTAGCTCTTACCAAAAGCTGGTTACAGAAAAGACCATCATGAATAGCTAGTACATTTCTTTATCAAAGTAAATAGTTAACAAAAATTAGGGGAGCTATACAGATTAATAATAATAGCTAGCATTTATATGGTGCTTTAAGGTTTGCAAAGCACTTTACAAATATTGTGGTAGGTAGGAGGAGAATAGATCAAAGAATAAACACGATTTCATCAGCTCTTTAGCTGGAAGTGAAATAAGAGCTCAGCTCAACCAAGGACAGAAGTAATCTCACCAAGGGGATTTCCAGTCATTTTAGTCTCTAAGATTGTAAATTCTGAAAGTCAAGTGACATGATGGGAGGCCTGAGGGCTCCAGAGAGATCTCCAGTCCTCTGACGGCCTCCAACACACTGAAGTCACATCTTTCTCACCCAGGTATGTAGAACTCAATCAACCGGCTTGTTCCTTTAAAAAAAAAAAAACCACCCCAGGTATGGGCAGAGGTGTTAGATATGAAAAGTGAAAATTTTAATTCATTTCAATTATTATTAAGTAACTATTGTGCGCCAAATACTGTGCTGGGTAGCGAGAATACGAAGATGAACCAAGGGCTATGCTTATTCTCAAGGAATTCACAAGTCACACACATCTATACGGCATGTATCATCCGAGCACACACAATACAAGGCAGCATGTGGTAAGTGAAAATCAATCGACATTTATTAAGTACCTATTCTGTGCCAGGCACTGTGCCTAACACTGAGGATACAAAAAGAGGCAAAAGACGGACCCTGCCCTCCAGGAGCTTACAATCTAATGGGAAAAGGAGAAGTCCAGCGAAGTGTAAGGCTGAGAAGGGAAGAGTCAATTGCCGATTGGGGATAGCAATTTAATTTTTACTTAGCACTTTAACCATGCATTTCAGTCAGACTTCATCTAGAGAACTCTGTTCAGTCCTTGGAGCTGGAAGGACATTTTTTAGGAAGGACATTAATAAGCTGGAAAATGTCCCAAGTAAAAGATTATGTCAAAGAAGGCTGGATTGAAGGTACTGGGGATGATTATCCTAGAGAAGACTTAGGCATTTTAGTGTCTTCAAGAATTCAAAAGGTTGTTATGGTGAAGCAGGATTTAGAATTATTCTGCTTGTTGGATGTTACAAAGATGAAGATTTCAGGCTTGATGTAAAGAATAGCTTACTAATAAAAACTAGTTATCCCAAAGTGGAATGGGCTGCCCTAAGACTCTTCTGCAGGAGAGTTTTAAACAAAATATTTGCCAGGTTTGGGGGGTATGGGTGGAATTCTTGTTCAGGTCTCCCTTGGGACAGCTAGGTGGTGCAGTGAATAGAGTACCAGCCCTGAAGTCTGGAGGACCTGAGTTCAAATCCGATCTCTGACACTTGACACTTACTAGCTGTGTGACTCCGGACAAATCACTTAATCTTTGGACTCCATGACTTCCTGTATTCTCTTCCTACTCCAGGAATTTGTGAAAGGCACCACCCATCCCTCTTTGGTCCTGGATGCAGGAGGAAGATGACAAAGGGGTCCTCATTTCATAAGTTTAGAAATAAGAAGCACACTTCCTGTCCTCATTGTGGCTCCAAGGCAAAGCATCTTCAGAAGTCATATGTGTCAAATGTTGATACCCTATTAAACACACAAAAAAATATAACTAGAGTACCAAGCTGAGAAACTCACCACTGCTGGTACTGGTCCAATGAGGCATCTATGGATTCCATGAAAGAAAATAACCCACCTAAAACCCAAGAGAGCAGCCATTATTGTAACTAGTTCATCTTGATTCAACTATTTGTTAAAATAAATATTCTGAATAAAAGAGACAGAAACAAGAAGGAAGGAAATAAGGAAGGGAGGGAGGGAGGAAAGAAAGAATTTTTAAAAAGTACTGGATTAGGGGCTCCCATTTCTATTTGAGTTTGACTCCACTGAGGTAGACTGCAAAGAAGAGAGTCATGTGAGATAAGCCTACGGCTAGGCTGTAGAATGCCAGAATCACAGAATCAAGCTAGTGGTGAATGAAACTCAATGAGTTTCTATGACCAAAAAATTCCTTTGAAAATATTCCCAACAATTTGATTTATACAGTCTGCTTAAAGACCTCCCAATGAGCTTACACCTCTAGAAGCAGCTCATCTTTCCTGAAATAATATTTATAAAAGCACTTAGCACAGTCTGATATCACAGTAGGTACTTAATTGCTTGTGAAAACAAGCAGGCTTCAAATTCTTCAAGTAATCCTCTTAGAACATGTTTTCTAGTACTCACCATCCTGGTTGACTTCTTTTGAATCTTTCTCGTTTGTCTAAGTCTTTCCTAAAACATGATCCCCAGAATTGAGCATAGTTCTCCAGATGTAGCCTGACAGAGCATGTATGTATAGTAACACTTATTCCTTCCCTGAAATAACTGGATTCTGTCTAGAATAAAAACAACTGCATTGGGTGCCCTATCACACGGTTGATTCATTTACCCATAAAAGTCCCCAGATTTTCTTTGGTTTTCACATTGTGTATTTAGAAAGTTTATTTTAGAACTCAGGTGTAGAAATAAACATTTATCCCTATTAAATGTCATTCTTTCTGGCCTATTGGTTTGAGCATGTTTTGAATCTGGTCTCTGTTACAATCTGGCCTAAATTAGTTAACCCTCCAAAAGCTCTGTTTCATCTGCAAATATGGTATGCATATTATTTACCTCTTGCCTTTGTAAAGTTGGAGCCACTCAGTAGAAAAGCTCCTTCCTTGAGGGCATTGACAATCAACCATTTTGAATTTGTATCCTGAGCACCTGGCCCCTAGCCCCGTATTTGAACACATTAACAGGTACTTAATATTTGATGATCAGTAACAATGATCAATAACAATATCAAGATCAATAACAACAAAGGACCAATAGATAGCTAGCTCCCTGGGGTACTGTTTACACCAGAGACCTTCCTCTACAGTGACCAATATTGACTCATTAATGACTCTTTGGATCCAGTCATTAAATCAGTTCCAATCCTATCAAACAGTACACTCTATCACCTAGCACATGGAGAGCTTCTCCATTTTATCACAAACATATGCAAACAAACAGGCTTTGTTCAAATCTACAGTATTCCTCTGTACCAATCTGGTTTCTCTGGCAAACAAGGGGAAAAAAGAAATGCAAAGCTGTCAGGTCTGACACATCCAAGGTGGGTCTTTGTGATCACACTTCCCTCCCTAAGTGCTCACAAATCAACTCCTTAATGGTGCTTTCTATGATTTTTCCAAAAATAGACATTGAGCTTACAAGTCAATAAGAGTTTGCAGGCTCCACCCCATTCCCTTTTTTGAGAATTACAGCAACAATATTTACCCTTCTCCAATCCTGCAGCACATTTCTTATTCTCTGAGATCTCCAGGATTTAAAAACAACCAAAAAAAGAGAAATAGTCTTTGATCTCTAGAAGCTTACATTCTACTGGAATCAGGGAAGACTTACAGTTGAAGGAATGGAGGGATATAAATAAAACAAGGCAAACATTTGACATTCCAAACAAAGAGAAGGAAGAGGATAAAAAGAGAATGAGATAATGAGAGGTGTAGACAGGAAGGGTCAAACTTGCCCAGGGTCACCTAGCTAGTATTGTCAAGTGTCTGAGGCTGGATTTGAACTCAGGTCCTCCTGACTCCAGGGCTGGTGCTCTAGCCACTGCACCACCAAGCTCCCCTTGGGATGTTGTTGTAGTAGGGATTTGGGGGGAGGGGAGGCTACAGACTGGCCATCTGAAATTCTGTACAAATAAGTTTCCTTATTGAATTAAATGGAATCGATTCTGTGTTACATGCTGGGGGGGGGAGGGGTGGAAATACAAGTGCTGGAGCATGCTCTCTCCCTCCATGGAGTTTACAATCCATAGAGGTATAAGCCACATGCACAAATGCAACCCAGTTGTCATTATGATGATTGTTGCTGCTCTCCAAAGCTCTTCTTCTACTTCACCTGATTTACCAGGTGAGCTCAGGACACATGAGTTTGTGGTTTATATTGTGAAGATTTTTGAGCAAAGAACTGATATATAAGTAAATGCACTGCGGAAGATTCTTGAGTCAAAAGTGTGCCAGATAAATCTGAGAGGGAAAAGATTGGTTTGGAGGTGAGGAGACAGACCAGTTAGGACACTACTCTAATAATTTAAGTAAAGATGAGAGCCTGAAACTACAGTGATGGAAGTGAGAGCACAGAATAGGAGGTGGTCATGGATTGATAGTGGAGAATGATGAAGCCAGGAGACTAATTAGGAGAGTACTATAAAAATTCAAGCAAGAGATGATGCGGGCTTGAACTCAGCTTTCATGTAGACCCACCAGCAGTGCTTGAAGAGAGGCCAAGGAGCAAAAGTGCATGCAAATGAGTCCTCTTTTTGGACATGCCTAAGTTTGAGATGTCACTGGGATATCTAGTTTGAAAAGTCCCAGAAGAGTTAAGTAATGTAAAGAGGCATCAGGGGAGAACCTGAGAATGGCATTGACCCACATGAGAGGTATTGGTCTGCAGAGACACTGAGTTCAAATTCTAGTTCTGATCCTTATGTATCAGAACCCACAGGAGCTAATGTCAGAAAAGAGTCTAGAGGGAGAAGATGGCTTTGGACCACAGCCCTCGAAGAGCATCTTGATCTAGCAAAGGAGACCAAGAACGTACTGACCCATCCAGTAGGTTGGAAGAGAACCAGAATAAGCAGGGTCATGAAGACTCAGAGAGGAGAGTATCCCAGAGGCAGTGTGTGTGTGGGGGGGTCAATGACAAGTCAAATGCTACAGACAGATGAAAGAGGACGAAGACCAATAAATTCCAGGTTTCCAGATTCTTGGTGATTTTGAAGAGGAAGTTTTGGTCAAGAGACTGAGGGTTAACGCCAGATAGCAAAAGATTGAAGAAAGGAAAGGAAGTGAAAGCAACATAGTTATCAGCATGTTATCTTCCCCATGAAATTTTGAGTTCCTAGAGAGTAGGGGGACAGGGGGAGGTTCTGGTTTGTTTGTTTTTTTTTTGTTTTGTAGCTTCCCACTGCTTCCACGTAGTACCATGAGCTTAATAAATAAACCTTTTTTTTAAAGGAGTTTGAGGAAGGGAGGAGGAGCATAGGATGCTAGCCCAAAAGTTTTTTTAAGGATGGGTTATTGGGCCTGTTTGGCTGCAGGGATGGAACCAGTTCAGAGAGGCTGAATTTTGCAGAGAAAATGGATATAATGGAAGTTGCAATTTGCTGAAGACTGGAAGTATTAGGATCCAAGGCCACTTGACTAGGAGACTGTAGGAGTGTTACAGGATAATGTCAATGGTATTTTGAGTTGAGGAGAAGAGGGAGTTCACACACAGAATGGCCTCAGTTTTCTCAATAGATGTGAGGCAATCAGGTGAGAAAGAGGGAGAGGCTGAGAATAGAAGAGAAGGATTGAGATGATTTCTAGGAGTGAGATTGTTAGAGAACTAAAGATTGCCTGGTTGCAGTAAGAGCCCAATTGATATTAGATAACATGATAAAACATATTTGTATCTACTTCTACCTCACAGGTTTGTTGTGAAAAAAATGAAATAGAAACCCTTGGGGGTAGGGATCAGAGCCCTATGGGGCTTCATAGAGGGAAATTGAGGCACATAAGACTCCGATTGTTTGAAAAATCCAAGGTCATGTCTCCTCCAGGAGACTTGGGCTTTCCTCCTTCCTGCAAGTTGCTAGCATTCTCTTCAACCCCTGAAATTACTTTGTAATTTTATTTTATACATTTTGTATTTATTTACAGATCTGGGTACAATGTTGTTTCCCTCCCCCCCACACACACTATTTGTAAGCTTGTTTCATTTTTGTCTGAATTATTCACAGTGACCTTGTGTAGTTAATGTTTTTTGAACTGAAGGCTCTCTAGGCTATTCATCATTTTACAGAAGGGCCCAGAAAAAGAAAGTGCCTTTGGGTCACACAGTTAAGAATAGCAATCAGGACTTGACTCCCAGCATGCTATTCAGCATTTTCCAATGAGCTACGTTATACCATGATGCAAAATATTATTGAGAGTTGAGTGTGGGCTTCTGGGTAGGGTGGCTACAGAGGCTCCAGCCTCCCCATCCCCCCCAACCTAGCTTATATTTCCAGTCTAGTTTTTAAGATAAACCCAACTCCTCTCCCAGCACACCAGTAAAGTTCACTAACAGTAGGAGGTACAAGAACCAGAAGTCACAGCATATTTTAGAGAAAAGAATACCTCCCACGATCCATCCCAAATCTGGAGTAATAAGGGTCAGCTGGTTTTGAAATTTGTACCTAATAGAACCTCAGTAAATTCTACTTCTCCAATTTTAGAATTTTAGACAAAATGCTATGAAGTTGTAGAAGCCAAAAATTTTACTTCAATCTAAAACTAACCCTGACACCAAAGCACAGGAATGACCATGTTTATCAGGAGACAGATGTTCCTGATTCTCAGGAAAGTTTCTCTCTGAGTGTTTGGGACAAAGGGAATAAAGGGCAGCCTGTTGAAATCTTCCAAGGCTGTTTTGGAAATAGTTTTGAATGGGCCTTTCTATGTGTAATAATAACTAACAATAATAGCTAACATACAGCTTTAACTATGTGCTAAGCACTGTAGTAGGAGCTTTACAATTATCATCTGATTTGGTCCTCACAACAATACCGGGAGGTTGGTGCTATCTACCCCCATTTTACTGATGAGGAAACTGAGGCAGACAAATTCAGTTAATTTGCCCAGGGTTCACATAGCCAGGAAGTTTCTGGGTCCAAATCTAAACTCAGGTCTTCCTGATTCCAGGCCCAACTGTCTCTATCCACTTGGTCACCGAGTTGCCTCAATTTTGGGGGGTCCAAAATAATCCCAGCATGAATCATGTAAAGCCTAACTTAGAGCCCTGAGAGCTGGAAAAGCCTTCCTTAAAACCACGTAGTACAAACCTATCAATACTCAGATAAGGAGGCTCAGGTCCAGAAAAGGAAGAGTGACCTTGCCCAGGGTCTCATACAACAGTCTACAAGGAAAGGATTTTAAATTCTAAAAAACTGGACCTCTAGATTCCAAATACAGGGTGGGGTGGGAAAGGGGCAGGGACTGTACTTCAATTCCGCCACCTCGGGAGCATGCCAGGAAGGCTTCCCGGGGGCGCCCCGCTGGCAGACTGATCTCCCGCTGAGTCCCTGGGAGCGGCGGGGGGGCGGGCCTAGGGCGCCCACAGACCGGCGGGTCCCAGTTCTGAACTTTGCTTATCTCTCCTCATTACCGAGGCCGCTAATTAAGTCCCCCGCCCATTCAGAAGACCTTTCGGAATCGGAGAAATCGCCGCCTGCGAACACCAGATAGCAGCAGACGCGGCCTGACAACCTTGACCTTTCCTGCCTGCCAGCCGGTGACCCAGCCCCGCGGGGCGCGGGCCGGGGAAAGGCACGCGGGTGGCCGCGGCAGGCGGGGCCGAAAGTCTGGGTTCCGCAGAACTAAGCGCTTGGCGTCCCCCCTCCCACCACCAGCCTAGCGCATTGTGACGTCACGAAGCCACTCCCCCTCACTTCAGACACTAACTATACACAGAAGGGGAGGCCTGTGACATCACGAATCGAAGAAGGGTGGTGACGACAGAGAGAGGTGCAAGGCTGGCATCTGGTCCTAGAGGGAGGGTGAAAGTAGGAACTCTGTGCCGCAGGATCGGACTACGGTTCCCGCCTGCCCTTGCGAATCGAGCACGCGCACACCCCTCTAGCCCACAGGCACGGCCCACTCCTTACTATCTCTTCTAGATGGAGGTGGGGCGGTGTTGGCCTCCTCCCTCCCTCCCCCACTTTGGGATGACTGACAGACAACTTAGTCCAATAGGAAGACGTATACCCAGTAACAGTCCAATCGCAACCTTATCACTACTATCTCTTCCCCTAGCCAGCCGACTTTCAGGTTTTCTCGCGGGAGTGATGGACTCCACTTCCAGTCGGAGAGAAGTTCCGTTTGATGGGCGTGGGTGCGGCTGAATCGGGGCGCCGGCAGTTGGAGCCGGCGCTGAAGAGCGTGCCTATAAGCCAGTAGTGTTGAGACGCTGAAAAACGGACAGCAGCATCGCCCTATCGCTTCCCGTGCCCCTTCCAATCAGCGCAGGCACCGCCCCCTCATGCCTGACGTAAGTAGGGTGGGTAGCAACAGTTGCCCCGGTGAAGGAAACGGAGGCGCCATAGCCACGGTAGTCGTGGCGACCAAGCAACCCGGCAACGCGAGTCAACAACAACAACCGCCCCGGCCGACCCCCCCACCCCCCCTGCCCGGCTCCGGGACCCTGGCAAATTCCACCCCCAAAAAAAATCTTCTCCGAGGCCCCCCGGAAACCCCCTCGGCGGACAGAAGAGGGGGAAAGCTGAGGTAACGGGGACGGCCCCCGGGGCTGCGGGCTGGGCCGCGGGCGGAAGGACAGATGGGGTCTGTTGCGGTGGGGATCCTACTGTAATTACAGTCCGGAGAGGGGGGAAGGGGGCGGGCGGTCAAAATGGCGTCTGTGGCGCCCCGGCTGCGGCTTGTCGGGGCTGTGCCGTGGGGGAGGGGGGCAAAAGGCGGCGGCGGCGGCGACGACGGCGGCGGCTGCAAGGGCGCTGCGCTGGAGGGAGGACAACACCCCTTCCCCCTCCCCCCCTCCGCCCTATTGGGCTCGACCCCTCCCGGAAGGGAGGGCACTACCCGCCTCTCTGTGGAGACTGGCGGGGAGGTGCGGAGGCTTTTATACGGGAGGTGGGAAGGGGCGGGGCCCAATAGGTTGAGCCAATGGGAGAGAGGGAGGGGTGCGAAGGCGTGGCTAGGGCCGGAGGGCGGGGCCTTCCTGTCAGGTGTGGGTGGAGCAAATAGGGAGGTTGGTTGCTTGAGGAGGGGGGATGAGGGTGAGGGGAAGTGTGGAGAGCAAAAGAGGAAGCCTGGGCAGAAGATGGGGTGTATCCCAGAGCAGCTGAAGTTCTCTCCTCGGGGGCCCACTTGACCCAATGCCAGTCAGCGAAGAGGGTGAAGCCCTTCTGGAAAATAGGCCCTGGCATTTCTGGGGGCGCTCTAACTTGCAACCCCTTTAGTTCCAAATCGACAGCTGTTCAGTTTTCAAACTGTTAACTTCAGCAAAGCTTTGCTGGCTCTCTGGGCCTCAGTTTTCCCCTCTGTAAAATGGGTTGAATAATTCACTTTCCCCCTTTCCAGCTATCCAATCAGTTGTTGTTTTTTCCCAATACCCAGTGGTTTTCTCACATTCATTTTTAAAAACGAGTTCTCTGTTATTTGCTTGGATTGTGTGTGTACCTGAGTATCCAGCCTTCTCCATTTAAATACTGATCTCAGCTAAGACTTTTAAGCCCTAGCATGCTTTCCTCTTCTTAGAATGACAGATTGTTCAAGGCCTTGAGTAGGTTAGTTGGAAGTTTCATTGAGGAGTTATTGGCCAAGAAAGGTGGTGAAAGGGGCCAGACTTGGTGTTAGTTTAAAGGACAGGTGTGGTTCCAAGCAGGCCAGATGTAGTCTGCTCCCAGGGTAGAGAGAGAATGTTTCTAAAGCAAGGAAAAGCAAGTTACTTATACTGCTTGTGTTTTGTCAGTGGTAAGGCTCCAGTATTCAGAGGTGATGACTAATAGATGTATCCTTCAAGACCTACTTACCACCCAGCTTCCCTTTTTCCTCCCTTTCAGTTATGGATATTAAGTATTAAGTAACGCAAAATGTTATTCTGAAATTTCTCAGAGGCCTTGAGCTGCTTCTCATAGCCAGACACAAGTTTTTTTGGTGTCAGTCAAGCCCCAGCCAATGTCAGCTAGGCCATTTTAAGCTAGTCACATGTCCCAGAAGAGGTGCCAGCTGTCAGTATCATATGTGCAGAAGTGGGATGCTGTGGTAGGGACAGACTAGCCCAAGGAGTGCGTTCAAACCCCTTCTGCAGTTTGTGAAACCAGTTTCTTCCTGCCTATTAGATTAGAAATAAAGTGCCTATGTTTTGGTCCAGAAAGGAATAACTCCATTGGTTGATGTGGGTTAAATTTGCTAAAGCGGCAGAGAGGCCAATAGCACTGTGTTTGTGATCACTCTGGGGCTGTTCATCCTCAGAGATCAGAGCTGTTTCATTTAAGATGTGAGCTGTCAATCTCCAGCTTGCTATTTCTGTCTTATAAAAAATTTAAAATCCTTTTTCATTAAACAAGACCTGACTAAAACCTTATTAGCTTCAGCCTATCCAATTTTTATTTCACAAACAGAATTCGAGTTTGGGATCTAAGCTTTATAGAAGTAACCTTTAAAAAGGAAATAAATGTACTTGATATAAGTTGACCCTGCCTTGAGCAAAAGATGAATCCATTAGATAGACGATGATTAAACAGGAAATGTATTCACATCTAGGAAAACCAAAGGCGAAGGAGACCTTAGCATTTATTGCAAGTCTAGAGTAGACCCAAGCCCTACATCCTGAATTTGTAGCATTAGCAAGTGCTGTATTTTGAACTCAACATAGCCTTACAAATTCAGTCTACAAACTTTTTAACTTCTCTTGGCCTAGGTAAAGCCAATATTATCATTAAGCTCATCTCTTAGAATTGTAGTGTTTGCATATTTTTTCTTTTTTAATTTAGGAAAGCAACACTCAAAGGTAAAATTACTGGTAATAGTTTGAATTTAAAGGGTTGGAGGGAGAGTTAGGGTGTGTGTGTTCTGCAGGGTAAAGTAGATAACTGGCATTTAGAACAGTAAGATTGTTGAAAGTTTGTACAAAGAATCTCAAGCATTGGGCTCAGAAGCCATCTGGTCCACCTTAGGTCTTGTAGGAATTTGCTTTACAACATGTACAATAAAGAGCCAGTCAGCCAGCCAGCCTCTGCTTAATGGCCTCTACGGTGATTCTTCCCAGAGTAGCCCAACCTACTTTTGAAAAGCTCCAATTGTTAAGATACTGAGCTTTTCTGCAACCTTCCACTGTTGTTTTTAGTTCTGTCCCCTAAGGCCAAGTAGAATAAGAAGTGTCTTCCAATTCTGCATTCTGTGGTAGTTCTCTTTGGGGTCATTTCTTCTGATACTTGAAGATAGCCAACATATCCCTGGGTCTTTTATTTCTGGGCTTATTCTATTTCCTTCACCTGATCTTCTTAGTCTTCCTGGATATATTTTAGTTTGCCAGTGTTTTTCAATTCAAAAAAAATTAATTGTTCTCCTACTATATACAAAGTACTGTGTTAAGGGCTAGGGTTAGAAAGAAAAGAACTAAATAGTGTCTGTCTTCAGCAAGCTTACATTCTACTTCTTAACATATGCCTCCCAGAACTGAATGCTGTCTCTCCAAATACGTGGTTGGATCCAAGCAGATCACAGAACTCATTCTGGAATAGTGAACGTCTATAAATATTGCCTAATAATGGATGTGGAAATTCCCTTTAGCGTTCTGGATAGGAAATATATTAATTCCCTTAACTCCTTCCTCTACCCTTGGAAAATAGGGAGGGGTTTTTCCTCCCAATATTTTGGTTCCCAAGATGCTAAACTAAACAACATGCTTGAATGAAGAAGGAACAGGACCTCACTCCACTATATCATGCTGTGGGCTTTCCAAAATGCATCCTTGAGTTGATAAGAAAAGCAGAGCAGCTGTCTAGCAATGTCCCATTCTAGAACTGGCATCCCCACCCCTTTCCTTTGAACCATCCTGATTCCTGTGTAAGAGGAAGAAGAGGGAGAGCAGAACCAAACCAGGCCCTCCCAAGGATGTCAGTTGGCAGTTCCTTCAAAACACGAACTTACAGGGACAGTAAGTGGCTTTTTCCAGAGCCCTCACCTAGGGACCAACCTTTTTTTTTTTTTGGTCAATTAGTCCTGTTCAATTCTTTGTGATCCCATTTGGGGTTTTCTTGGCAAAGATACTAGAGTGGTTTGCCATTTCCTTCTCCAGCTCATTTTACAGATGAGGAAACTGAGGCAAACAGGGTTAAGATACTAAGTGTCTGAAACCAGATACTAGGGCCAGCATTCTATCTACTTTGGCACCAGCTGCCCTAGGCACCTACTACTGGAACCAGCAATATAAGCCTAAGTGCCAGTTACCCAGATAAGGAGTTACTGACATTGAGTAAGGTAGTCACCAGTCCCTTCTGGGAGTTGACAGCCTCACTCAGAAGGGCCTTAAACACTTCCTAGATGCCATTTGCTTCAGACTAAGACTGAGAGAGAGGGTCTTAAGTTGGTTGGGTCCCTGGAGCTCCTGTAAAAATTCATCCATAAGATTCCCTATTAAGGAAACAGGGCAGCTTTGAAATAGTGTTTGATATGTGTCTCCTTTTGCTGAAGTTTAACTTAGGCAAAGTAGACCTAAGTTCTTCCCAACTATTATGCCCATAGTAATTCCCTGGATTTCCCCAGATGCAGGAGTTACTAGGGTAATGGATACTTCTCTCCTACTTTCTGCCTCCACTTAGCCCCAACTCATTAACTCTTTTCTGGGTCTTGATATCCTGCAAACTCCTGTTTCCAAAGGGAAGCGAGGGATGGATGAAAGATCTGAAAACCTTTTGGGGTCAGTGCACTTGAGAAATATCCCAAATCATCGAGGCTTAATTTCCTGGTGGACTGGGATTGCCTGAAGGCCAGACTCCTGGTCCAGCCGACATGGCTTGGAAAGCCTGATTCGTCTTCTTCTAAAAACAGCCACGCTTGTTCTCTGTTCTCTGTGTTTCAAACAAACTGACCAGGCTCCCAGGAACTGTCTGAATGTGGCCTGTTCCATGACAGAGACAGATGGTGGACCTATCCTTTCAGTGGTTAGAGGAACAGAGCCTTCCTGTATGTGGGTGCAGGGTATCTCACTTCTGTGAGACTGAAGGCTAATTCTAAGAGAATGCTTTTTCTTCATGCTTGATAAATGCCAAAACATTTGTTCTGCCCATACTAGAATCCATCATATCAAATAAGATAAATTTGTGAAGCTTTTAGCACAGCTCCTGGCACCTAGTAGGTGCTATATAAATGCTTAGTCATTTCTCTTTCCTTCCCCGTCTTATAATCCACCTGTGGCCCTGGCTATCACTCTAATCTTGAGGAACCAATTTGAGTAAGAAAGGGGAAGACCACAAGCTCTCTATATTGCCCTATCCATCCCTCTTCATCACTTATTTTTTTTGTGTGTGTGCATGCACATGGCACACGCAAGGCAAACACAAGAGAGCAAGCGTTGGACAAGCACTTAAAAGACCAGCTTCAGGAAAGGAACACAGATCATACTGGATTGAGCCCATGGGCCTTTCAAGATTGCTGTGCCCAGTGACCCCAAAGTAATGGTCCAGGGTTGTCACCAGTGATGAAACCTTAAAGTCCTATGTGTCCCAGCTTCTCTCCTTAGCCTTTTCTGCCTAGGACAGATGCAGACAAACCCTTTCTGTTCCTGTAAGCACCCTCTTCAAGGAGCCCCTAGACTCATAAAGATGTTTCCTACTTTGGAAGGAAGGGCTCCTTTTTGGTGCTGAGCTCACGTTGTTAAAATTTCAAAGAATTCCTATAACCAGATCCATGCCTCCCTGCCCACACCTATCATGATTCTTATCACAACCCCCTGAGCTCAGCCTTTACCTTTGTAGACTGAAGAGTCCTAGTTTCTGCGTTTACTATCCTCAGGCATTGGTCAATTCCCTACCTGCTAGGACTCTGGTTTTTTTTGTTGTTATGAGAGCTCTGAGTATTCTCTAGTTCCATTTAGTCTCCTTAGAGATGGGGCAACAGAGTTTGAGTTGTGGACACGTGACAGTTTTTTATAAAGAAAGAAGCAAGGTTTTCTGGAGTTTTTAAGTCTTTCTTGATCATGCTTAACATCTTCTTGGCCTTTGTGACAATAGCAGCACATTAGGTTAGGTCAATGACCTCCCACTCTTTTAACATTTACAAACTTTTCTTCATCCTAAATCTCTCCAACCTCTTTCTATCTTGTTGAGCTCTCTTTAGAAAACATTATCCTGATGACCCCCTCTAGTATTGGCTGCTCTTTCTCTCATATTTCCCAATACACTGGGTTAGGAGGATGAGTTCTCACATTCTTTGCTCCTCACTACCACTTTCAGACCCTCCTTCTTCCACCATTAGTCAGAAAACTCTTCCTTTAAGGTTTATTCCATCTGTGTTACCCAGCCCAAATTCTTGTTGCTTTGATGTACCAGCCCTATCATAGGATAACTCTTTAAGGATGATGTAGATCTAAATGTGGTGCAGGCACAGAGAAAGGAACCAGTAATGGGAAAAGAGGGAATATGAGAAAGAAGAAATGATAGATGGGGTGAACTCCTGGAGGAGGAGATGTGAAGAGAGAAAATCCTTCTTCTTTGAGAATACACAAAAGTATTCGCAAAGAATTTGTACCTAGCTCATTTAATCTCACTCATTCAATCTCTCTCTCTCTCTCTCTCTCTTTCTCTCTCTTTTCTCTTGCTCTCTCTCATATCATAGAAAAAGACTTTAATTCAATTTAACAAGCATTTGCAGAATACCAGCTATGTGCCAGAGAGGCAGAGTGGTATAGTAGATAGAGAGTTGGCCTTGGAGCCAGAAAGAACTGACTTCAGGCCCAGCTTCTGACACATGTTGGCTATGCAATAGTAGGCAAGTCACTTAACCTCAGTTCCATAGGACCTTTCCAAGCCTATAAGTAACAGAGAAAGTTCTGGTCTGCATGGGTAGAAGGAGTGCCATCACTGGGAGTTCCCTGTACCAATGCTAGGCACAGGGAATAAAAATGCAAAAACAACAACTAGTACTTGCCTTCAGGGACCCTACATTCTACTAAGAAGTTACCATATATACAAAAACAAATACAGTACAAAGAAAATTGAGGGGAGAGAGAAGACTAGCAACTAAGAGAATCAGGAGATGCCACATAAGCTGAGCTTGGAAGAAAGCAGAGATGAGGAGGGAGTACCTTCCAGCCTTGAGGATCCACATCTGGAACTGTGCCACCTCTGTCATTGAATTCTAAGATGCCTTGTCTCCAGTCATAAAATCTCTTTCCATCCATCTCTCCTTCTAAACCTGTTCTTTGGCCTCACCACAGCACCCAACATTTAGTCCCTCTCATACCGCCCTATTCTCCCAGTCCATCATCCCCTACTCTGACCTGGTTTGGAGTGGTTGTTGTTTGACCTTTTTTTGTGTCTCTAGCACATAGCCCAGTACCTGGCACACAGGTACTAACCAGGTGTTCATTTGACTTGACCCTAGAGTGGACCAGTTCAGCTATGCTTTGTCTTCTACTCTGGAGTCCCTTGCTGCTTTGTAATATTACTATTCATTCCCTGCCAGTCCCTAACCCTGCATCACTCCTACTGATTGCCTTCTCCATTCATACTCCAGAGCTGCTGTCCACCACTGAAGGATGTTATTACACAATGCCATCTGCAAGTCCTTTACTAATTACTTAGTCAGTAAGCATTTATTAAGCACCTGCTATGTACAAAAATTCATATTATCTCATCTCATCTGGGATCTCACTGCTACACAGCCATCTTTTATTTTGCCTCGATTGACTGTCCCATTCTTTTTAAAGTGTGTTCCAAACCTTCTCTTTTCTCTTCCAACCCCTAAAACCACCCCTTCTCCCAGCAGATGTCTTTGCCTCTTCTTTCTCTGAGAATACTGAAGCCGTCATGATCTCCTGTTTCTCCCCTAGTGGATTCCTGAAAACTCCTCTACATTTTCCACTCATCCTTGCCTCCTGTAATCTGGTCCCTGAGGAAGATATGGTTCTTCTTATCAAGGCCAATTTTCTACCTGTCCTTCCCATATCTTTCTCCAGGAATTTGCCTCATCGACCATTCCTTCTTTTTTATCTTTACTGTCTTCCTATTTACTTACTTCTTCCTCAGTGCCTACACTATACTTAGGTCTGCTTTATCCTTGCCTTCAAAATTATCATCACATTTCTCTTCTTTCTTTCACTGCCAAACTACTTGAAACAGTTGTCTATACTTATTGACTCCACTTCTTTACAACCCTCTCACTTCTTAGACCTTTATAGTGTGGCTTTTGACCATACCATTCTGCTGAGGCTGCTCTCTTCAAGGTTACCAATGTGCCCCCCCCTTTTTAATAATTTATTTATTTTTAGTTTTCAACATTCACTCCCATAAGATTTTGAGTTTTAAATTTTGTCCCCCTCCTTCTCTTCCCCCCTCCCCAAGACGTTGTGTAATCTGATATAAGCTCTACTTATACATTCATATTAGGCATATTTCACTTTAGTCATGATTTTAGAACTAATGGGAGGAATCCTGAGAAAGAAGAAATAAAACAATAAAATAAAAGGAGAGCAAATAGTATGTTTCCATCTGTATTCAGATTCCATGGTTCTTTTTCTGGATGTGAATAGCATTTTCCATCATGAGTCTTTTGGAGTTGTCTTAGATCCTTGCATTACTGAGAAGAGCTAAGTTCTATCAAAGTCAGTTATCACACAGTGTGGCTATTACCTTGTACGATGTTCTCTTGATTCTGCTCATTTCACTCAGCATCAGTTCATATAAGTCTTTCCAGGTTTTTCTGAAATCTGCCAGCTCATCATTTCTTATACCTCAACAGGATTCCATTACATTCATATACCACAACTTGTTCAGCCATTCCCCAATTAATGGGCATCTCTTCAATTTCCAATTCTTTGCCACCACAAAAAGAGCTGCTATAAATATTTTTGTACATGTGGGTCCTTTTCCCATTTTTATGATCTCTTTGGAATACAGACCTAGAAGTGGTATTGCTGGGTCACCGGGTATGAATAATTTTATAGCCCTTTCGGCATAGTTCCAAATTGCTCTCCAGAATGACTGGATCAGTTCACAACTCTACCAACACTGCATTAGTGTTCCAATTTTCCCACATCTTCAGCATTTATCATTTTCCTGTTTTGTCATGTTGACCAATCTGATAGATGTGATGTGGTACCTCAGAGTCATTTTGATTTCCATTTCTCTAATCAATAGTGATTTAGGGCATTTTTTTCATATGACTATAGATAACTTTAATTTCTTCCCCTGAAAACTGCCTATTCATATCCTTTGGTCATTTATCAGTTGGGGAATGACTTGTATTCTTATAAATTCGATTCAGTTCTCTACATATTTTAGAAATGAAGCCTTTATCAGAGATACTGGCTGTAAAAATTGTTTCCCAGCTTTCTGTTTCCATTCTAATTTTGGTTGCATTGGCTTTGTTTATGCAAAACCTTTTTAATTTAATGTAATCAAAGTCATCCATTTTGCATTTTATAATGTTCTCTATCTCTTGTTTGGTCATAAATTCTTCCCTTCTCCATAGATCTGATAGGTAAACTATTCTTTGCTCTCCTAGTTTGCTTATAATGTCAAGTCTTTATATAAATCATGTACCTGTTTTGACTTTATCTTGGTATAGGAGCCCCTCCCTTTTTAAAAAAACATTTTTGACACCTTAATTTGATATTGTCATTTCCAAATATATCTCTCTTAAAGAGGTCCATTTTTTGTAACAAATAATAAAAAACAAAGAAAGTGGCAGGTGAGGGGTTCGGGGGACAATAGTTCAGCAAAACTAACCAATACTGCAGCTGATTTTGACAGTGTAGGCAATGTTTCACACTCATAGTCCCCCACCTGTACAAAGAAAGGAAGTAAGTACATCTTCTGCCTTCCTAAGGACCAGGCTTGATCACTGACTGACCTCTAGCTGCTAAATCTCATGGTCTTTTCTTAGCTCTCCATCATCTTTTGCCTTTCTATACTTATGGAGGGGTTCCCTCCCTTGGCTTCTTCTGTGATGCTTCACTTTGCTGGTTCTTCAACCTAACTATTTCTTGTCAGTCTCTCTTGTTAGACCTTCTCCTGTCTCCTGACCCCTTATTTTGGGTGTACCGCAGGACTCTATCCTGTTCTTTCTTCTGTGTTCTCTCTATACCCTCTTGCTTGGTGCTTAATAATCTTACCTGCTCCCATGTTTCTTTTCTGGGCAGATGACTCCCAGTCTATATGTATTGCTGTAAGCTTTCTCCTTAGTCCAGGCTCATAGCACCAGCTGCCACTAGACATTTCCAGAGTGTCCCTTAGATAGCTCTAAAACAGAACTCATCTTCCCCTAAAACCTGTCCCTCCAGATTTCTCTATTTTCATTGAAGGTTCTGTCCTATTGTTACTCATCCAGGTTCGTAAACTGAAGAGTGATGCTTGACTCTTCCCTCTCCTTCATTCCCCATATCCAGTCATTTCTGCCTCCACAACATCTCTCACAGCTATTCCTTCTCCCCACTCAGTCAGTCAAACAAGCATTTATTAAGTACCTCCTATGTGCTACATACTGTGCTAAGTACTAGGGATACAAAGAAAGGGGCCGGTGTCGGGGGGGGGGGGGGGGCTGCCTTCCAGGAGCGCTCATTCTAATGTGGGGAACAACGTGTAAATAAATATAGTAGAGACAGGACTACTGCTCTAAATCAGGCCTATATCACCTCACCTGGACTATTATAACAGCCTCAGAACTGGTTTCCCTTATTTACTCCCTCCCTTTTCTGACACATCCTTATCTGTCTGCTGAAATCTTCCTGAGGCTCAGTTTTTTTCTTTCAGTCCCTCCCTCAGAAACCTCTCATGCTCCCCACTGCTTCAGAGATACAAACTTCAGTTCCTGGGTGTTGCCTGCCTACCTTTATAGCTTTACTTCAAACCTCAGCACTTTATTAATTTGACATTCCAGCCAAATCAGGTTCCTCTCTCCTCCTCAAGCTCAGCATGTCTGTCACCTGCTTCTATGTCTCTGCACTTGAACAAGTTGTCCAGAATGTGCGGACCCTCAGATTCCTGAAATGAATACATTCTTTCCTCATTGGTACCAATCAGAGTTATTAAGGCTCCACTGGGCTGGTATCTCCTCTGTACCAGCCCAATTTCTCTCTTCCCATCTCCCCCAGGTGTTAATACTCCTTCCCTCTTTAATTACTTTGCCTCATCCTTTTTTTTGTGGGGGGGGAATAGGCAATGGGGTCAAGTGACTTGCCCAGGATCACACAGCTAGTAAGTGTCAAGTGTCTGAGGCTGGATTTGAACTCAGGTCCTCCTGACTCCAGGGCCAGTGCTCTATCCACTGCCCCACCTAGCTGCCCCACCTCATACTTATTTTTATATATATTTTTTGTATATACAATGTCATTCCAATAGAATATAGGCTTCTGAAAGGCAGGGACTATTTTGTGTGTCTTTATATCTCCAAGGCCTTGCTCATCATAGGCACTTGAATGTTTGAATTAAATTGTTAAGGAACAGGCCACATGACTTGAATATACCTTTGCTGAGTTGTGTGGATAGCTCCAAGAGTCTGAATGAACCCTCAGAGAAGAGAAGCTGATTTTTTCTGTGTCTGCCATGGAAGCTGCCTGCAGCTCTGGCAGTCTTGATGGACTCTGACCACATCTCAAGTACTGCCTTCTTCCATTGGTGCTACATTTTGGGAGGGATCATGACCAATTATAGAGCTTCAGAAGAAGGCAGCTAGCACAGGGAAAGGTCTAGAAACTATACCACATGAGACGAAGTTGAAAGAAGTGGGTTCTTTAATCAAGAAAAGAGAAAGCCAAGGGAAAGTGTGATAAAAGTCCCCAGACCTCTGAAAGGTCATGTCATGTCAAAGAGGAAATGCGTTTGTTCTATGCTGTTTCAGAAGGCAGAACCAGCATCAAAGAGTGGGTTTTATAGGAAACAGAACGCCTGCAGTAAGGATGACAACCTAGTCACCAATCTCTAATGCTGATGTTATAGAAGAGGATCCAGTGTTGGAGGTGTGTTGATCTAGGTAACATTTAGTTCACTTTCATTTTTAAGATTGGATTCTCTGAGTACGTTTCCCAACCTCTGGGCTGGCAAGAATAACTGCAGTAAGTGCCTCCTTGGGCTTTTGGGTCCTGCTGCCTCCTCAGGTGGGGATTGATTGATGAATAGAGACTGAAGAAGCTAATTGTGAACAGTTCTGCTGAGAGGGCCAAAGAGGTCCAGGTGTACCTCGTCAGGAAAAATAAGAAAGTGAAGGGTGATGGTTTAACAGGGCTGATCTTTTCAGGATTCCCAGAAAGATCCTGAAGTCTAGGCCCTCTGGAAACAGAAGTGGATTGGAGGAAATAGGCAGCTCTTAGCCAAAGACAAGATGGAACAGATGTGACTGACTAACTCCATCCTTAACAGCAGCAAGATCAAATTAATGGCCTTTCTGCAGACTGGAGTCTGATTTGGGAGGGTGTACTTTCTTTCTTTACCTTTTAGCCACAAACTTTCTTTCCCTTTCAGCCCAATATCTCATCTGTACTATAACCAAACCTCCCCTCACTCCCCACCCCATTCAGAATGATAATGGTGACAAGTTATTATCTTACATGCAGGAAGAAACGATTTCAAATGACCTTTCCATAGGAGAAACAGAATGAAATTGAAAAGCACTTTTAGCTACTGAATAGAAAAGTCAGGCTGGAAGAGCTAGGTGTGCCCCCTAGCACACACACAATCACACACACACAGGGTGTTCCACCCTAAACTATCTTCTGGTAGGGTACAAGAGCCCGCCTATCTACTTTTACCATTAGACTCATTGGTTAATGGATCACTTGTGGACTAGGAAATGGATGCCAAGATGACTGGCCACTCTCTTCTTGGAAAAGAGCCAGGGTCCAGCAGATATCAGTGAAAAGTTTTCCAGCAGTCAGATTTGTTCTCCTTGGCTGGAAGGTCAGGGATGTCAGAGTAGCTATGTAGACCTGTCCTAGTGATTCCTTGGAATTGGCGAGCCTCATTTCAGATTTGGGGAAATGGAGGCCAAAGAAAGTGCCTGTTAACCAGGTTAAGACAAAATAGTTCATTGGCATCCTCTGGTATCTTTCTGGCTCATGGTGATTCATTCATAGGTGTCCTTTTGCCCTAGTATCGTCTGGTGTCGGGAACTCTGCTGAGATAGGGCAATAAAGGAATTATTTTCTCTTTGTTACAGAGGGGGAAATAAATTACAATGAGCTGCTCAAGAGCCCACCCTATGAACTTCAATGTCAGAGCTAGGAATTGACTCCAAGACTTCTTTTCTAATCCTGTGATTCTGGGTAGCTAAGAGTCAAGGAGACTTGACCTGGCCTAGGCAGTTGCTGGGAAGGCAAGGGTGGGCAGTGTTCTCATTTCAGGAGACAAATGGCAAGGTCAGGACAGAAGAACTCATTTTGTGGCAGAGGCTACTGCTAGAAAGAGGTGCTACCTCTTTTTCCCCACCACCCACCAGACCTAGAGGTAGCACGTCTTTCCCCTTTGAGGAAAAGGTAGACTAGAATGGGACTCTTGATCACATGCCCCTTAATTACTACACTTCAAGCATTTTCCTGACCCAAACCAATATTTCTGATATTGGGATATCCTCAGGACAATATCATGCCTATTCAGCAAATGGGAAAACTGGAGGTTCCAGATGGGCAGTGGCTTTGTGGCCATGCCAGAGGCTGTATGGGGAGAGTCCAGAGCAGTTCTCCTCAGATATGGGAGGAAGTTTCTGCTCTAGCCGTTAGGAACTATGATCTCCTAGAAATTGTCTCACATCTAGTTGCTAATAACTGAGCATTTTTGTTAGTCATTTTTACCAGGGAAAAGAGATTTTAAATATTCTCCTTGACCCTTGCAACCTCCCTTGATGTCAAATGCCTTAGGAGGCAGTCTGATTCAGTGGAAGGAGTGCTCACTGGCTCTGACATCAGAGGCTGAGGTTCAAGCCCAGCATGGACGCTGTCCTCCAGCCTCCCTCGCTGTAAAATAAGGACCTCTGAGGATCCTTCCATCTGCAGGGCTAGGGCTCCATGCATTTATGCAGCTAGGGTGGCTTTGGCAATTTTATAGGTTAAAAGGACTCTTTTCCCTACCTGAGGTCATCTGGAAATAGGAATAAACTAGGGCTACGACTGGTGTTCCCAGGATCCAAAGGAAGAGGACACTAGTTGGCTGTGGAACTGTCTTAGCTCTTTTTCAGAAATCTAGCTTGTCACGGGGAGATGGGGTGGCAGGGACCTCTTAGTCCAATGCAGAAAGCGAGGACAGCAGAACCTCATCAGATATTTGTTTGCCAGAGAGGGCTCAGAGGTGGTGGAGCATAGACTAGCCAGGCCTCCCAGGGCAAGCAGCGGCTACCTGAGCTGCCAGGGACCTAGAAGGGCAAGGCTAGATACAAATGTGGGCACTTTACCAGCATTTGAATGGAGCCTCAGTCAATAAGGGATTGGCCTCAGGGACCTTTGAAGAATTGGTTCCTGGTCTAGTTCTGATAATGAATTCACCCATAGTCCCCCGCACCATGCACCCATGCTATAATGGACTCTAATTGGTTATGGGCCATGGGGTCTAATTAAGTTAGTGGCAAACCCAAATGACCTCTGGGAGCTGTATGATGTCCCTGATTTGCTCTACTGTGGATTAATTCTTGTTTTTCCTTCTTTTGTTTTTTTCCTTTTCCCAAGGAAGCAAAAAAAAGCCTTATTTATTATCATTTTCCCCACTGTTGGCATGGCAACACAGGCGTACGTTACTGAGCTTCAGGCGGCCCCGCAACCACCACAGCCTCAACAAGCCCCTCCACAGGCTCAGCCCCAGGCACCACCACCACCAGCGGCCCCTCAGCCACCACCACCACCACCACCACCACCACCACCACCGCCACCTGCCGCCGCCACTTCCCAGCCACAGTATGTTAGTGAACTGCAGAGCCCACAGCCCCAACCTGCCAGCCAGAAACAGTATGTGACTGAGATCCCAGCCCCCTCAGCACAGTCACAGCCCAGTGGCCAGCCTGCCCCGACCCCGGCCCCCCAGCAGTTTATCGTGGTGACGGTCTCGGGTAAGTACAAGAAAGAAAGACCTGGTTTTCTAGGCCTTACAGGAAATGGTTGTCCTTGGAGCATCTGTGAGCATCCCACCTATGAAAACCCTTTGGGATTAAGTTCTAGCGTCTACCATACCACAAGTTTCAAGGTTCCACAGGTCTAAGGTACTTGGTTCTAATGCCCCGTAGTCTGTGATTTAGTAGAAGGATTAGGGGAAGCTGGGTGGCACAGTGAATAGAGTGCTGGGCTTGGAATCTGGAAGACCTAGGTTCAAATCCTGTCTCAGACACATACTGGCTGTGTGACCCTTGGCAAGTCACTTAACCTCTCTATGCCTCGGTTCTCTCACTTGTAAAATGAGATTAATAATATCACCTACTTCCCAAAGTTGTTATGACGATCAAATGAGTTAATATGTGAAGTGCTTTGCAAACCTTAAAGTGTTATATAAATGCTAGCTGCTTTTATTATTAATTTTATTCTTTCTAATAATTGTTTTTGTTTAGTTATTAAGTAATCATAATAATATTGCCAGTAGTAATAGACCTACTCTGATACTTCCTTAGAGTAGGGAGATGATCTTAGTTTTTCTTTCTTATTTTTTTTTAATTTATTTTTAGGCAATTTTAGGTAACTAGGTTAAGTGACTTGCCCAGGGTCATACAGCTAGTAAGTGTCAAGTGTTTGGTCTGAGGCCATATCTGAACTCAGGTCCTCCTGACTTCAAGGCTGGTGCTCTATCCACTGTGTCCACTGTGCTAGGTGGATAGAGCAGCTAGGTGGATGATCTTAGTTTTTCAAAGGCTATGCCAGCAGGCTCTGCCTATATAAAACTTACAGAGTAGTATCAAATATAAGTCTGGTGAGACATTCCATGGCTTTCACTGAAGGTTGAAGGATCTCTTCAGGGGATTGGCTGCCAGGTGATGATTCTTTTCAGCCACGGCAACTCACAGTCTGCCTAAAGGAGAGAAGGCTTACGATGGACATTATTATTGTCCTCAAATGTTTGAAGAGTTCATATTCGGAAGAGGGATTACATATGTCCTGCCCACCTCCAAAAAATAGAACTAAGACCAGTGGATGGAAGCTACAAGGAGGCAGATTTTGATTCATTAGTGGGGGAAAATTTCCTAATGATTAGAGCTGTACAGTGAAATGGAATGTGTCTTCACTTGAGGTCTTGTAAGTGAAGGTTAGATAACCACTTGTCAGGGTTATTTTAGAAGGGATTTTTGCTTTGGGTAAGGGTTAAACTAGAAAATTCCTGGTGATCCTCCCAGCTCTAGGTGTCTAAGACAAAATGCATGCAGGAGGAGTGGAGCTTTTCATCAGTCAAGGAAGTGGCCACAATGATGAAATCATGGATCCTTAAAAGTATAATTACAAATAATAGTATTCATTTTCCTTTTACTACCATTAAAAGAGATTGCTAATAGCATCAACACTTGAATATAAAGAATTCACCTGCCTTTATGTGGGGAGAAGCTTTCGTTTTCTAGGAGGTTCTGGAGCAGACCTATGCCCTAAAGTCTATAGCCCTAAAAGTCTCTGGACCAGTCCCTGCTTCCACCCCCAGGCACCATAAGATCCCCAGAAGACATCTAAATTACATGACTTTAATGGACTCCCTTGTGCTTTTCTTCAGATACCATAGTGATCACAGAATTATTCTCCACTCTACTCTTTCCCCCCAGTCCCAGGCAGTAGCATTATCACCCAAGGCACTTCAATGCCTGTGAATCATTTGCGAGTCTGTTTGGTCACCACTGATTTAGAGATAGGAAACAAAGGGTCAGAATACAGAAGTTTAAAGAGTATATTTCTCTAGGGATTGGTGTTCTCACTAAGCATCTTGTACGTTTGGGTAACGGATATGAGGGATACATAGGGAAGTCTCCACGTTTGAAGTTCTAGTTAGTGAAGGGTGACATGGATGAAGATGAACATCAGGAGAATCTTGCAAGACTGGGGTGGGGTGAGTCCCAACCTGGGAGAAGTTATTACTTATGATACAAACTTAGAGGATGAGGTCTGCTTGATGGGATTTCATTCCTTTTGCCATCTTTGTCAGCTTTGATTGAGTACACCCAAATTCAGATGCTACCGAGTAGGGTGAGCTTACAGTCCAGTAACAGTCCCCTGAAAGTGTTACTGAGCTCACCCCACCACAGGTTGCTGTTATCTTGCTCAGTTGAGGCCTCTGTAGAAATTGTCTTTGCCTCTTTTCCAGCCAACATGACTAGGATGAAGGTCTAAATGGCATGCTTATTGTGTGTGCTAGTAACTGTCAAATGAGAGGTGTAGTCAACATAGTAGATGGTTTGAACTGAGATTGTAGGTAGGCTGAATCTAATAAGGGAAAAAGTCCTACATGTGGGTTTTTTGTTCTGTTTTGTTTTGTTTTGTTTTTCCAAAAATCAACAACAGAAGTGATTGGGGAGATCACGGATGTGGAGATCTTAGTGATTCAAAGCTCTTTGGGAATCTGCATTGTTGTAGCCAAAAAATACACACACAACTCTGGTTGTGTTAGCAGGCAGAGCAGAGTCCAAAACGAGAAGTCAGATGATGCCACTGTACTTTTCCCTGGTTAGACCATATCTACAGCCAGGGATGAATGGAATGAGAATAGGTCTAGAGGACAATTACTGGAATGGTGAGAGCTCACAAACATGCTGGCCCAGGGTTGGTTAGAGGAACTGAAAATGTTCAGCCTAGAGAAGAGAATATTTAAAGGAGTCCTGGGATTGCCATCTTCATGTATTTACAGACTGAATGAAGGCTCAGACTTACAGCTAGGACCAGTGGGGTGGGGGGTGAAAGTTACAGAGGGTCATTTCAGCTCAGTCTCAGGGAAAACTTCTTAACAATTAGAGCCACCTAGAGATGGAATAGATGCTTCAGTGTGTAATGAGGAAAGATGGAGCCGTTTACTGAATACTGTAGAGGAGGCCTCGATTGGGTTAAATGACCCACCAGCCTTTAGGATTTCTTTCAACCTTATCATTTCATCTAGGGCAAAACATTTCCACAGGGGCACCCTCAGGTACCTTACCACAGGAGACTGGCTCAGGCTCAGGGACTGCCAGACCTTGTAGGCTAAGAACTGTCTAGGTCTATTCCTTGGCCAAAAGCCCTTGACCAGAAGCAATTGGAAATTATCCAGGGATCAGAGCAGGGAAGGGAGGGGCCCCTGGGCATTGGTTCTCTGGAGTGGGATCCGGAACACACAAACTGGAGGCAAGTTGAGGGAAAAATGAGAAGCTGACTAGACTAACAACAGAATCCTGTCCCCAGCCAATCTGCCCTGGAGGTGACTTTAAAGATGATACTGGCAAAGATCAAATTACTCACAGTTGGGAACAATACTTTGAATTCATAAATCTCTGTCCTCAGAGGCAAACGAACTTTGCAAAGAAATCTGAGCAGGAGAGAGGAAGGGTACTGTAGATGACAATGGGCTCTGTGCCCAGAGAGGTTGGATGCCCAGCTGGGGATAGGATGTGCATTCTGGGTCCCCTAGTTCCTCAAGGAGAAAGAAAGTAGCCCTTTGGTACCAACTTGTCAGTGTTAAGACTGTATTGAATGATACTTTCTTCTCACTTTCACAAACTTTGGTACCAAGAACTGCAGAGAAATAAGGCAGTGGGCCAAGATGACATGTCATACAATTTACATCTAATCTTTATTTCTTTTGTATTGGGCTATCTTGGAAATCTGTTTCTGTATAGGGGGAAAGTTTGAATGTCCTTGCTAGGATCACAGGAGATTGTATGGGATAGTCATAGTATCTGGAAAATTCTGATTGGTAGGAAGTTTTTCTTTATATTTAACTGAAATCTACCTTTCTGTAAAGTACAACGTCCCCCTACTCCACCCCCACCCCAAAATCTCCAGCTCATTGGAGGATGTCCCTTATCTGTTTTCCATGTTATTTCTAAGAGTGGAAGGGCAGGTGAGTGTATGGGTATTCTGAGTCCTACAGGTGTCTTATGTACCTATTTCCCCAGACACCTGGCCTTTTTTACCCTCTGTCTCTGTGTGAGTGGCATCAAAAATTAGCTCCCACCACAGATAGGAAACAGGCATAAAAAGCAATGGCCTAAGGCTCAGGTCATATTGGATATCAGGGGCAGAGCTGGGCTGAAAGCCTCAGACCTTTATGATTCCTGGCTCGCCTGGCTTCTGTGAAAGCTACACACACGCTTAGGCTGGGAGCCAGGAAACTGCCCAGGTCCTATGAGCAATGGGAATTTTAATTAGGAGCCAAGAACAGCTCCATTTCCAGGAACTTTTTTCTCCCCCCAAACCAACTCCCCAGTGGGAGTATCAGATCTCTAGGTTGGCAGCATCATAGAGTCTGCATTGAACTATGTGGCCCAGAGTCAAGCCCTGATTTCTGGACTAGCCTAGCACTATAGGAAGGGATGTCGGCATCTCGTCCCCTATCTATAAAGGATCCCTTTCCCTAAGAAAGTCAAAGGCTTTAATTGGAAATCTAATTCACCCTCACATCCTTCTCTCACTGAAAGAGTCACTTCTCATATTCAGATAAGGCACCTGAGGTCCAGCTGGCTTGGGACCACACAGCACATCCATGGGAAAGCTGAAGACCACTGATGAGTGAGAGGGAATTCAATGCAATCTCCCACTGTGACACCAAGCAGTCTGGCTATTAACTTCAAGACTTGAGGCGTTTTGGAAGAGGTCCTTTCACACAAATCTCTATACACATCCATACATACACAGAAAGCTACAGACAGACCTACTCAGAGAGATACATGTGCGTAGAGGAGGACATAGCCACAGACCACAGAATTACAGAATGTCAGGATTGGATTGGACCTCAGAATCATTTAGTTCACCTAATATCTGAAGAGAAATTGCCTGACAAAGGATCTTGTAGCCTCCACTTCTTGAAGTCTTACAGTTACGAGGAACTCACTACTTCCTAAGGCAAAATAGTCTATTTTTGCACAGCTGTAATCACTAGTCAGTTTTGCTTTTCATCTGGCTAGACTCTGCCTCTGCAGATGCAGAACAAGAGATGGCTCCTTGTTCTAACCTCTGTCTGATCCCTTTTCCATAGGACAGCCCTGCAGTGTAGGGGAGTTGGAGCACAGATGTGAATGCCTATAGAGAGAGGTGTACATGAGGAGGGGATGGTAGGTCGGAAGGCTGAGCAGAAATACCTGCCTACGCCCTACCCACTTCCATGATTCAAACAAAGACATTCAGACTATCCATATACACTCACATAGGCACAGACACACCCATCAGAACACAGGAGGATGCAGTCACATAGCCATGGCCACACACACACACACACACACACACACACACACACACACACACAC